>NW_019384443.1:351926-453065 GCF_000671375.1 Centruroides sculpturatus
TTTTTTTGGTAATAGTAAATTTCCATAATACTGGTTTAATGATATTGTTGTTTGTGTATTAATAGCTTTTACATACGTATGGATTTTTTGTTACTGTGTCATTGGTTTTTACTGTGTCTGTTATATACCCATGTGTAATTGAAAATTGTAAAAATGGAAAGAAAAATTCTAATTTTTATATAAAATACAAATGTTTGATTTTTAAATTTTTAAAATGTTTGTGTGTACCACTCCCCTTAACCCCACATCTGCAATGGTGAAAAATTCGGAGAACCAGTGGAAGAGATCACTTGGTCAGGGGATAGAGGTGTTAATGTCCCCACCTTGCAGAATAGACATCTGGAGAACAGACGTAATCCATCCGTCCTTAGTATTAATCTCTCCTTCAAGTTAAACTATGGCAGTCTTTATTTGTCTTTACATATGAACATGGCATGCATAGTATTTAAGTTAAAACAAAAACTGATGTTTGTAAAACGGTCTACCCTCCTACCCTA
The DNA here is from genome assembly GCF_000671375.1 of Centruroides sculpturatus. NCBI lineage: Eukaryota > Metazoa > Arthropoda > Arachnida > Scorpiones > Buthidae > Centruroides > Centruroides sculpturatus. The sequence goes on from NW_019384443.1 coordinate 352,424, forward strand.
TAGTTTGTGAAAATAGCAAAATAAGAAACAAATTTTGTTATGTACTTAATGAAAAAATGTAAGTGTTTTTGATGTTTTTTTGGTTTGTTTCATTTAATGTAATATAACATAGTCATGTTTTGACATTTTTGTTTATTTGAACTAGCACTGAAGAGGGGTTGGAGTATATTATACCAACCCGAAATATATTTGTAGTTCAATGAGTAATAAAAGTTAAATTTGCTAACCAGAAATTGCTGTGAGAAAAGTCTACCAAAGCGTGTGTTTTGGATTACAGAGACGAATTTACATTGTTATTTAACATACAGCAAACCAACTATATATTATAGCATAGCCTTTATGGGATTTTATACCTAACAAATGATCTAATACAAGTCAACCCACCTATAACACTGTTGATAATTCCGTTTTATACGAATTCCATGTTGTACGAGTCACTTAGATTTTACAAATATGTGTGCCGGGCTGTGAATGGCTCACGTATTTGTAAAATCTAAGTGACTCATGCAACATGGAATTCGTATAAAACGGAATTATCAACAGTGTTATAGGAGGTCGACTGTATATAAAAACCTGTTGCCTACAAATAGCCTATAGAACAATTATGCTTAAAGTCTGTAGTATTGTCCTATAATCTATAGGAATAAAAGGTATAAATAAAAATTTTAAAGTGATATGTAACAAAACTAAGATTCAAATATTTAAATTAATTCTATCCAATCGTAACCAAGCAATGATAATAAAATTAGTCCAATGACGAACTCGCATATTTAATGAAATAATGAATTATATTGGTCTATTATAATCAATCACGTGTAATCGATCGACTTTTAAAAAAGCAATCCATTATCGATCAATCCTGATATTAAAAAAAAATTAATCTATTACAGAACACGTGGAATTGATTTTNGTATTGTAAATTTGATTAGTAAACATTTCTAAAGTATAATATATTATTATCTGCATTTCCGGTCAATTTTTGGTTAGTAGTTGGCATTTTTATATGTGGAAAAAGAAAATTCCATCAATCGAAAATAATTGGAATAATCTAGATTCGAAACTTTTCTATAGGGACTTCACTTGTATGTGACTAGATAATCTGGAATCCCATTGGAACCTGATGACACGTAACTAAAAATTTAAATTTTAAATAGTTTCCGTGAACTCTCTTTAGCTGTCACATGACTAGTTAGGAACCCTGTTGCCACTTGGGTAGAAATTTAATATTTAACATTTGACGTCTCCCCTCTGATAGAGAGAGAGAGAGAGAATTTTACAGATCATTTAAAATAATAATAATAATATAAAATAACAGACGATATTCATTCGATTTTACCTAATAGTCCCGCTAGGGGTCTGCTTTTTCCGTCGTCTGCCTTTTGGTAATGGAATTCGGATTCTCTTAATGGTCTCAGGATTTATCTTCGTTTAGAAGATATTTGGTAAGTGACATTGCCTCGTAATCTTTCATTATACAGTATATCCATGCAGTAATTTATTTAGCCGAGCAAATATGTCCGAAAGTAAACTTACTTTCGACTTCAGTAGAAATCTACTTGCTTAGGCCTAAACTCTAACATGGACTGTTTACACGACGAAACTTCAAAAATACTTTTATTTTACAATTTTATTTTAAAAATAAAACATAAAAATACCAATTTTTTTCGGTTAAATTTATCCATTTTTTTTAATTTTTTAATTAAAGCGTCAAACAAAAATCATAGGTGGCGTTTTTTTTAAAAAAAAAACTTTTTAAAAATTCCACTGCTTACTATTGGTTGCATTTGAAATACGTAATTTAAATTTTTAAATTAAAAGAAAAATTTTTAATCACGTGTCGTCATTGTAAAGCCAATCGGAGACGTTGTCTGTCCTATTTTAATTTATTTTATTGTATAGGCCGCTCCGATCGGTGGCTTGTTTGACGCGTGATTAAAAATTTCAAATTGAAACGGAGCTAATCGACAGGAAATCTTTATAATTGGAAATTATCCAAATATGTGTGTTATTCGGCTATCGATTTGCGTGTCGCAGACATTATATATATTGATATTTTATGTATTAATTTAAAATTCGTGTATTGTAAATTTGATTAGTAAACATTTCTAAAGTATAATATATTATTATCTGCATTTCCGGTCAATTTTTGGTTAGTAGTTGGCATTTTTATATGTGGAAAAAGAAAATTCCATCAATCGAAAATAATTGGAATAATCTAGATTCGAAACTTTTCTATAGGGACTTCACTTGTATGTGACTAGATAATCTGGAATCCCATTGGAACCTGATGACACGTAACTAAAAATTTAAATTTTAAATAGTTTCCGTGAACTCTCTTTAGCTGTCACATGACTAGTTAGGAACCCTGTTGCCACTTGGGTAGAAATTTAATATTTAACATTTGACGTCTCCCCTCTGATAGAGAGAGAGAGAGAGAATTTTACAGATCATTTAAAATAATAATAATAATAAATTAGACTACTACTTTTTCATGATAGTATATTAAAAAATCGATAGAGAAATTAAATTAGAAGTTAGAAATATTCTAGTAATAAACATTTTTCTAACGATTTGCATTTAAATTTAATGAAAACTACACTTCTAAAAAAAAATCATTTGTTCATTTTTTTAATAAATTACTTATTACAAAATGACATTTCCTGTGATTTAAACACACACAGTTTGTTACTTCTTCCTTTTAATATATTCTTTGATTGAATTGTAATCTCTTTAACTTGTAATTATTTCATTATATTGACTGCTACACCACATAATGGCATTAGTGGGTCTCTCTTAGTTGAATTATAAGCTTTTCAATAATCCAACTGGACTTTTAACTCGAAAAATTGCTTCAAAACATAAACAATTCGCCAGAAATACATTAAATTAAATTTTTAATAAATTGTAAGAATAAACAATGACTTAATTTTATATTATATATCGAATCTACAAGTATATTTTCTTATATAAGATGTGGAGATAAGAAAAATTTGATAGGAAATCAGGTTACGTAATTCTCTTTGATCTGTTTATCAAACGTATACAGACTTGTCCATTATTGATTATACGGTAAACATTACATTTCGTACAATTTAAACAGAAATTTCGGGACAAAACTGAACGATTGGTTTAATGTAAAGTAATTCATAAAAGATTGAATGTCTGCCGATGCATTCAGTCAGCGAGTTTGTCAAGTTGTGTATGCTAATGGAGCACTTTTCGTTTGATACTTTATAAAACAAACCTCATATCCCTTAACACTATCCACAAGGTATATTAGCATATGTTGACTCTCAAGTAAATTGCCACGATGCGAAACCCGTGTCTTCAATTAGTATCCGCAATGGATGTCGCCAACAAGTCTGTCAAGCGTGAAAGAAAATCTTCCCTTCCCATTTCATAGTCTACTGTGATGGACGGTTCTTAATGGAGAGTTGGATAAAAGGACTCCGGCATTATGAAACCCGCATCCTCAGTTTGACATGTGCAGGGGATCTGTCGAATCGGCGTTTTAAAACCCGTAGGGGACGTTCCAACAGCATACACTTGTGTACACAGCGGTAATTGGTTCTCTGTCCTCCTCTCCAGGGTATTGGCACATGCTGAGGGATCTACTGTCGCTCTGTATCAGTCATACAACAATAAGCTCTATTTCAAAATACAACATCCACAATACTATGATTGGTTAGGAAAAATTAAGACCTGAAAATGACAGAAACAGATTTTATCATGTAGTCTACACTCTACTTATCCCCATTCATGATTTATACGTAATTTTTATTTCGAATTTTTCTTGTGATTGTTCTAACAGCATCACCTCGCACTACACTTCATTCAATATTCCAGTAAGCATAAAAGCGTATGAAAGAACTATAGAGAAGGACGTATTTAATGTCTACATTAAGCTTAAAAAACACATTATAACACTCATATTGTATACCTTTAATTATAAATTGTTTAAATCGCACAACAGTCCTGTTTATTCTACACATTCGTAACTAGATACATACATAAACATGTTTACAGCGCAATAATACTCTAATTATCTTCTCATCTTTACGAAAAAAAAGTAAATTTTTTTATAAACTTAAAAATAATTTTCCATTTAAACCATCAACGACAATGAAAAAGCAATTTTAATGCAAATTTGATGTTCTTCAATAAAATTATAATAAGTTGTCCCGGAAATTTATAATTAAAAATTTTCTAAATGATTTCAATGCCCCTGAGGTAGTTAAGGGTAAAAAAGAGATAGTTATTTGTTTTAATATTTTAACATAGGAAAACTTTTCAGGAAGACCCCCTGATGAGATAGTTAAACCATTGCTGACCAGATGAGATAGCTTTAAAAGTGAAAAAAAAAATAGTTAATTGTTTAAATTTACTTCCGAACAGATGTTAAATTGGATACATGTATAATAAACAATACACGAGTAACATCTATTTGTAAGCATTAGATATTAAGGAAGACCATACCCAAAGGGCAAAGATATAAATGATCCAAACAATAACAACGGATGGCATGATTCATGTGCAGCAATTCTAATACTCACACATCATAGTAGGACCATCAATTTATATAAACACTTATCCCGACAAATTTATCAATAACAAATTTGCATAAATAAGAGCATTAATTAACAAGAAAACGTGTAAGAGTTGGGGGAGAGAGTTAGAGAGTGAGTAGAATCGCCCTAGAAAAGATGGCCTCACGACACATACAGAAATACAGACACACGGTTTCACTATTAATGAATTATTCATATACGGTTACATCTTTAATAATTTACAAAATACACCCACGGCATGAATTTTTTAGAAAGATTTATAACTTTCGTGGCGTGTAATACATATTAAGGTTTGTATTGGGATAAGATACGGTTTCCTAAACTGTCACTCAGACTTTTCTGAATGTTGTAAAAGATTGGATCGAAAGTTCGATTGATTTCTCTGAAACGACCATCTGCCGACAGTCAGGTTATTACAGTAGATGGTTTAATATATATATATATATATAAAGATAATATATATAGGTGATATTGTTTTCTTTTCTTATATAGTCGATAGGTGAATTAATAGCGCTAGTAAATCTTAATTTTATATATTTGAATATGAGGTTTTAACGTCGGTTGACGTAAATACTCTCTCTCCTTATTCTTCGAAGTATCTGAAGAATTCCGTGATTTTCATTCCTTGATCGAAATTTTCTTGGAATTCCCAACAGATAATCGAAAGGAATTTCGACAATACGTCGACGATTCTTCCTTGAATTACATCACAATTTAGTGATTGTATCTTTTAAGATATTCTCTACAAGCGTTTATTTACGAGTAGGAATATTTGTCCTATTTATAATTATTATTTTAATAATAATTTAGATTTAAATAATTTTTCTTGGATGGAAGAAGATGAATGAGTATAGTTTACATTGAGTGGCTAGAGGCTAGACACACAGACGGAGCTGACACAATTGTAAGCTTCTGTAGTTATAAAGGCTTTCATAAAACTCGGTTAATAAAAATTGATTTATTTGCAGGTATTCTATATAAACGTATATTTACAGTACGAATTTTAGGTCTGTGTAATCCTTCCAAAGCGGTANAGGAATATTTGTCCTATTTATAATTATTATTTTAATAATAATTTAGATTTAAATAATTTTTCTTGGATGGAAGAAGATGAATGAGTATAGTTTAGTTTTTACATTGAGTGGCTAGACACACAGACGGAGCTGACACAATTGTAAGCTTCTGTAGTTATAAAGGCTTTCATAAAACTCGGTTAATAAAAATTGATTTATTTGCAGGTATTCTATATAAACGTATATTTACAGTACGAATTTTAGGTCTGTGTAATCCTTCCAAAGCGGTAGAAGGATGGGAAGAGTATATATTTTTTTCTATATTGTTTGGCTAGACACACAGACCTATACTAGCTATGAAGCTTATATAGTTTTACATGAAGTATCATTATATTACATCACAATTTATGATTTATCTGTAGGTATTTTCTATACACGTATATACGTTCTGTAAATTAAAATTCATGTTTATATTACTTTTAAGCGATTAAACGTGGAAATAATAATTTCTTTCCATGCTGTGTAGGTAGACACACAGTCGAACACGATGTATCTAAGCTTATGTAATTTTAAAGGCTTTCACGAATTTCAATTTATAAAAATTATTAAAATCACTGCGTGAAGAAGAAGAAGAAAACATTTCTTTTTTTAACCGTATAGAATGGATTTATTTATACATTTTCTCGTTTCCTACAATTTAAAAAAAGTGGAATATTTATTTATATTTTTTTTTAGAAATAAGAATTTCACTTCAGTCCAATTTTCATGTACGAAAAACAGAATTTAAGTCCACCTTCAACTTACATACAGGGAAAGAATTCTCGACAAAAATTCTTGAAATTTTATTTTATTTTCTTCATAAATATAACTTTTATACATATATAATTTACTATTATTTTCATTTTATAAGAGAAATCTTACTTTTCTTCCCCCTCTTCCTCTATGTTTAATGAAATGTTTTCCTTTTTCATCCTACTCTCAATAGAGTAAACAGAGAGAAGGGAGCAAAAAGCATAAAGGGGGAAAAAGAAGAAAGGATATTCGTCCTGTTTTCTATTTAACTATTGAATTTATAATGCTTTAATTCTTACGAATCAAATAAAATATACATTTAGTATTGATGAACATGATTCTTACTGATACAAAAAAGAAAGAAAGAAAAAAAAAAAAGTAAACAGTTAGCTTGGGGATGTAAGAGACAGACAAGAAGAAATCACTGTTTGTTGCTTACTTATAGGAATAACATCCATCAATATTGAATGAGTTTTGCAAAGAGGATTTTCTCAAATATTTTATTATTAATTAATGATGTTTGCTTTTTTTTTTAAATTTTAAATTGATACTGTAAAATGTATCTTACATTCCTCATATAGAATTTCGTCTTTAAATTCGATGCTGCTATAGTAACAATCGATGTAAAGCTTCACTTCTAAATTTAGTTCATTGTTGAAAGCGTGTTTTAAAAGTAGTGGGAAATTTATTAAGTTCATTTAATTATCGAGATTTAAGAGCTGGAAAAGTTGGCGGAGTAGGAAAGAAAAAAAAAATAAAGTAAAAGTAGTTAAAATTTTGGCATTTCTATCTCGTTCTATCGTTCCTTCTCTCTCCCCGGAAGAGCTATCTCTTCCATTTTCCAGTTTCGTTACTTAATGGAAAGGGAAATTTTCCGAAACATTTCGAAATTTTGCATGTGCAAGCAATCATCGCCGAATTCTGTAAATGAGCAGACGTTTATAAAGAGACGGAAGTAATTTTCCTTCAGCCATTTGGTTGGCAAAGAAGAACCCCTCCGACTCGTTTGTAGCTTTTGAGAAAGTGGCAGATGGCGCGAACAGATGGTCGCCTTCACGAAACAAGTGCCTCCACGTGGCCGTGTTGCGTACTAAAGCGTGTAACCGTGTAATTTATTTTTAATCCCTACATTTCTATTAGGGGGTTACTGTGTAATTTCTTTTTTCTTCCCCCGTATCAGTTATCCATAGATAGATTGGCTAGATTACTTTTCGTTGCCTCGAATCTTCATTGATATCATGTGTTACGTGTCAGTGCTGTGATATGTGATTTTGGTACATATTGTGTTCTTGTGCATGGCTCCATCTTGTTCCTCGTGTTCATCTTACTCTCGTGTGTGTTATTTCACCTACTTGTATGTATCTAGTCTTTTCTTCTCGTTCATATGTTCATATAGTCTCTTACTCTGTGAAGATTTACGGATTAATTTACAGTGTATAAATGCTATAAGGGGTGCTCTATTAATTCTGTTGAAAGTATCTCCTTCAACAGAATTAATAGAGCTACAGAACTAAAACCGAGTATATTTGCTTTTTTTATACATAAACATTGGTCCTGAGTAAATTATAATACCTTTAGCTAAGATAAATATGGTTAAAACATTTTTGACAATTATAAATGGACTTTATGTATCCAATCTAGCTCTTATTACAGATGAATATTTGTCCTCTTCCTTCAAGCGTCCTAACGTATTTCCTTCCTTTTCTTTCCTTTCAAACCAGCCCATATTTACCTTCACTATACAACTCCCCAATGGAAAATTTCGGCATGTTTTTACCTCTCTCCACACAGACAGACACACACACAAACCAACATAATATAAAGCAGACATAGCAGAGGCATCGCACCTTATCTTTCCCCGCTTTGTTTCTCGTTCTGCTTCACTTTTATCTGACGATATCCAGATACAGTATAGAAAGTGCACCATCTACCATTAGTAAATGCGGGGAAAAAACGTTTTAAAAGTTCCCCCTCTTTTACAAGAGAAAAGGAGGAGGAGGAGGAGGAAGAAGAGAAAGGGAAGATTTTAAAAATACGTATATATATCTACATGAGACCAAACCCCGAAAATACATTTAGGTTCGCTTACTTGTTTATAAAAGACTGAATGCGATATGCACACTAGGTATCTCGACATCCGACAGGTGACACTCGGATCTCCTCTTACCTCTCTCTCCATCAAGGGACTCTTTCATTTTACTTCCTCTTTTCAATTAAGCCACCCCTCTTTCCCCGCCAGTACTTGCACGCTACGCTAGAGAATCACTGACAATAGAGATGTGAGCTATTTTTCTACCTGGTAAGTAATACGATACTACAACTCATTATGTCTCCTGTTGCCTCACTGAAGAGGCAGACCTTTAATTAAACAACTTTGAGAGAGAGAGAGAGAGAGAGAGAAGGATGTATTTTGACCCCTTTTCATATGGGTGCTGTCCTCGGGTAAGCACATGTCAACACATCTACAGTCAGATGTATAGGCACACACACACACACACACGCTATATATAAGTTATATCTAGAACCTCGTTGGTGGTGGATAAACATCATATTTAAATATTCGTCTTGAAATCACAGACGTAGCCAGGGGCGATAAGTAGTTTTAGGTTATCTACAGACTTGATTGACGTAGAGTTATAAGGAACGATATGCTTAGACGACAAACACCAAATCTGTCACTGAAACCCGAATACTTTTGTTGTTTTACTTCCTCGTAAACATATTAAATCGATTTTTTTTTTATTTTGCTTTCTGGCTGGGAACCGAAAGCGTTGAAAACAACGTCTCTACTGTTTAAATTTATCAGACGGATTTGTTCCGTGAGGCCTATTTGAGGCCTACTTGTATACGATAGGGATGCGTGTACATTGTGTGCTAATACATACGATAGTTATTCGATGCTTTGTCTGTTTGCCGTACGTGCTTGTGTGTTTTATGTGTTTGCCGTATGAACACGTGTGCCTGAGCCCTGCGTATGTGTTCTTTGTGTAAGATGTTTGCTGTGTGTTCACGTGTTTGCCCTCTATAATAGATATATACGTGTTTTATGTGTAGTAAGAGCGCGCGTGTACTTAAGTAAAGGCATTTGTATTTCCTGTATATTTGCGCAATATTTTCGCATCCTATGTGTTTTTTCTTGTATTTTCACCACCTGCAAAACCTCAAAAATATAATTTCACATCGACTTTCATTCAATTTAATATGTAATTAAACGAAATCTATCGTTTAATAGAGAGCACGCATAGTGTCATTATCTTCATTAAGAGTGTTGCTATTCTATATTGTAAAGACAATTTCGTTTCGAGATCTTCAATTAGCCATTCTATTAATAACTAATGCACAGTCGAGTTTATTAAATTTTAATTATTGATTTATTTAATTATAAATTTTCGCCTCTTCCACTATTATGTTGTAACCTAGTTAACCCTTATCGATATTGACTTAAGGGATACATAGCTTTTAAAGTTTACTTTCGAGATATTTACGTGTTAAAATGTTGGAAAATGTTACAGAAATGAATTATGCTAAGTAAAATAAATCGCTAGACCACGTCACTAGCGATTAACATTAGCGATATCGCTTAGAAGCCTCCTCTGCTCTAATTAAACCAAAGTTTTGAGCGTTATATATAGAAAATGTCGGCAAAAATCGCCCCCTTTTTATGTTTTTCTATAAGTTAAAACAATAATAAACAATCCATAATTAAATTCGTTGCCTTAATTATCGTTAGAAAGATTTAAAGTCTTGTTCTCCAAAGTGCTCAATTAAGGCAATTTTGTAGGATTTTCATAAGTGTGGTATATAAAAATTTCATGTTCTACATCCAGGATAGTAGCGTATCATCACGTGGTAGAAGTTCTCACTCAGTAAAAGGTCAAAGTTCACCGGCTAGTTATCCCAGTTGCCTAAGAGGATGCGACAACATCGTTCGATCGTCCTCTCTCTCTCACAATTCCAACTCCTGTTGCTATAGCAACAATTCTCTTCCTCCGAGCTATGTTTCCAACGACATCCATCTTTTCCTTTGCGGGTGACGTCACTTCAGGATTATCGAATTCTTTAAAAAAAAATTATAACACAGGATAAATTAGTAGATATTTTTAAATGTTGGAATTGTCGCTTTAATGAAAGTACAGAGCAATTATTATTTGATATTTTTTAATTTTTTTTTTAAAGGGAGGAAGGTCGTTTCTGCTAGTGTGGAGGATGCAGCGATTTGCGGTTTTTCCTTTGCCATTTCGCTACTATTTTATCGCTCGTAAAAGTAACCTTAAGGTTATACAACTGTAGAATAAGTATGTCGTTAACAAGACTTTGTGTCACATTAAGGTCGACATTTACTGTCGATATGACCAAACCGTGAGGAGGGTTGCAAATTCAACTTCAATAAATTAAATTCATTGTCATTTTATACTAATTTTAATGTCCGTTGTCCTCTAGTCGATGCTTATTTAAACTTTGTTTTTTCTTACTCCGTTCCAGACGAAGTTCGAAGTTGTGAACAAGACACACGATCGACGACTTTTCGTTTTGACCTTTATCCTATGTGGACTGATCGTGGGCATCGTGGTAGCTGTCGCTGTCGTGTATTTGGTGCGAAAACATGCCAAATCCAGGAAGAAACTGCAGAGTTTGGCCCATCCGGAAACGGAAGCTAGCCAAGATTATCAGGTGAGAACTTTTTTTTGTTTATGTGTGTTTTTAGTATAACGAACTTTAAACAAACAAAAATATTTGCATGCCAGTATTTGTATACTAAACACAATTTCCAATACCGTCCACCTTCACAAATCTTATTAAATGAGCCACACGCATAATTCTATGCTCTCCCCCTTCTGTTTGTATGATAAGAAGGCTTCAAGAGAAAGGGAATTAGCCAATTCCCCCTTTTCTTTACATCCAAAACCTTTGCATTTCGTGTCCTTAAGTGAGTTAGAGGCGTCTCCTTCGAACTCTTTCTCTTCGTCTTGTAATTACATCTACTTCTTGTTTCTACTTTAAAGCTACATTTACTCTGACTCGACTACCGATAATTGGGACTAATTTTCTAACATTTCCCTTTAATAGAATGTATTTTGTTTATTCACGTTTTATTTTCTTGTATAAATAATTGCGTATTCTTCATTATAACAGTATCGATGTAAATTCGGTTCTAGTATTAATTTTCTACTCTTACTGTCTCCATTCGTTACTTTAGGAAATACCGAGGACGTTAACGGTGATTATAAACACTTTTCAGCACTCGGCCTATGAAGAATTTACACAGCTTTTGGCTCGAAATGGTTCCAAAATTGCTCGAGCACCATCTAAACTACGAACTATAAGTGTAGGCTGATAAATTATTACTCGTTAGCTCCGTTTTCTCTTACTCGATTCCTAGTAATTGGCACTAATTTTCTAACAGAATTTGTTTGTATTCGCTTTATTTAATGTTATACACGCGCTTTTTTCCTAATTTAGACTAGGAAAAGAGGCTTTTTCTTATATTAACGAACACAAAAATTAATTTAAAACATTTTTCAATAGATCTATCATAAAAATTTTTCAAATAACCGAACAATTTTAGTTCGAGAAGACATCCTTAACATAAAACTATAAGATTTCTCTTAACAACAGCAGAAATAAGTTACAAAATTCTAATAAATTTTCTCTCCGAGCAAAAATAAAAGTAAGAATTTCTTCAAGAAGAACTGAAAGAAGGAAGAAGAAGAAGAACGAAGGAAAAAAAATGTCAGAATTGGTGGAAATTTTCTTGATAGACTTCGAATTCCTGGTAGAAATAAGGTTTCTAAGAACCTCCAGTGGGAAATATTTTCTTAATGGAGACTTTACAAAACCTAGAAGTTACTAGATTTCTAGCAATTCTTGATTGAAATAAGATTACTTTCTGCAGCAGGGAAAAAAAAGAAATATCATTTCTNAATTTATACAGGAATCATTCAATCCCTTCTAAAGCCCAATCACTTTTACCATTGATGTTTGAAACATGACATCTTTATTGCATCTATCAAGTCGAGATCACGCAACTAATTCCCTCGTATACGCACCTTTTTCTTCCTCATTCTCGTCGTGATTGTTGGGGGGGAAAATTAAGTTTCATTCATTCTGGATTTCCTTACATCTTTTTCTATCTCCCATCCATACAAAGAGCTAGAGAGAGAGAGAGAGAGATAGAAGATGAAGCACAAACATGTCGGGAAGGGATTTTTGTAGACAAGGGTGAGAATCGAGACACCTGCAACCGAACATTTTCATCTCCGCCTGATTCCAACTGGGTAGATATTCTAGCCAAGTAGAAAACGTGCATCAGATCCTTTGTAGCGTTAAGATATGTTGTTATAGTTAGCGTTTAAAATTCATACAATAACAAGAGACACTCGATTTTTCTTCTTTTTTTTTCCTTCTTATTTTAAAGGACAACTGCATTAACAGAGGATTCGTTTCATCATCCGAAACTTTCGTTAGATGAGTTTGTTAAGCCCAAATCTTTACTAGTTTTGTTTCTGTTATAATATAGAATCTTTTTACCTTCACAGCACCGACACAAAGTAGAAGATAATCCACTTTGATGATGTATGATCATTGATTTATATTGCGATAGACCCTCATCAGTTACAGTTCCGGTTTTATATTTATTCCTTTTTATCTACAGCATTATAATGCATACAAAATTCATCTATTTAGTTGCTTTTATAGTGCCGAAAGCGTGCATTTAGTCACGATGGTAGCTAAATTCTTCAGTTATAATGCGTAAACAGCTTATTTTAGATCGATCATTTTGTTTTAAAGTAAACATTTTACAGTAGAAACTTATGAAATTTTAATAAACAACAATACCCAATCTTCACATACACACTTTTCTACTGTTCAGTCGCTAAAAATAAGCCATGGAAAGACTAAAAACTTAAAAAATTTAATGTTAGCGTATCCCATCAAATGTTTAACTTGTGTTGTTGTCAAATGATAAATATCTTCTAGAAAATCATGCATAATTTATACCTTTTTAAAGGTATAAGTAGAACGTACAGATAGACATGCAGATGAATTTAAAAGTAGAATGCCTTATTTAGTAGTTGATTAACTCCGAGGCTTATGTACAGTACACATCATCTGTTTGAGATATGCGATTTTAAATATGCCCCTATATAGTTTGAAGGATTATTTTATGCCTGGTGCCTTGATAATTTCAATTAAAATTGCCTCAAAATTAAAATCAAGATCATTCTTTGAGAGTAAGTCTGTTGTGTGCTATTTCCATTTGCATCAATTACTAACGGAGGGACTATTGACATCATTCACTTACCAACCATTCCATTCCAGCAAAGTAATTCCTGCCTCAGAGCAAGAGCACGGATTGAAATAAGGCACAAATACTACTTATTTGCATAGAGCGTTCCGTTTCGAAAAGATGGAAAATAGAACAGGAAGATAGGCTTGGCAACAAACAGGGTATTTACACCTTTAGAAGTGCAGAGTGTAAACAATGACGCCATCCCGTATCCATGGTTACCACCCCAATGAATTTACAGTCTGAAACGACATTTATACAGATATCTAAGGGATCAAAGAGACTGTATCCAACAGAAAAAAAAAGAGAGGTGGGGAAGAGGATAGGGGAAAAAACTACTGTCAGGAAGCACTCTTTTGCCAAACATGTTACTTCATTGGATTGTAACATGGCATCCAACCTTTGACAAAAGAGATGTATCACTCTTTAAAGAAGACTCGGTGCGAATATTGACACATTTAGACTTGATTCTTTACAGTTACTTCAGTTGGTAACTATTGAAATAATTGGAAAATAAATTATAAGATTGAAAAATACTAAACTTTGTTCTATATTTTCTATCTAATTTACAAAGAAAACAACGTTAAAACATCACAAATTTATACATTTTATGTGAGAGGAAGCGGTAAAATAACTCTAAATAATAAATTATCATCATTTTTTCTTGTATACGAAGCAAAATATACAGTAAATTCTGCTCATAATCACGTTTGTGTGTGTACAGAATAGCACTATTTTACATCCTATTTACGTAGAATTAATGTCTTAATCTACTTACAGATCCTATAAAGAATAATCTTTCAAACTTTATACTTTATATACGCATTCTATAGACGAAATGTACAATCAAATCCCTCGAATTTAGTCGTTTTCGTAAAATTCTAGCCATAATTTTACCGGAAATTTCCAACAAAGCTAATTCTCTAGAGGCTAAAACATTGAAATTAATGTATTGTCTGTTGTAAGGATAGACAAGGATCAATCTGTAAAGCGTACATAAACAATTTCGAACTTAACTTTTAAATAGATCTATCAATAATTAAAGAAACTTTCATTTAACATAATTCGTAACATAGAAATTGTTTACCACACTCAGCAAGAGGTATAATTTCTCATAGTTTTAATTGCATCCCATATACTTTCCTGTCAAGCATATCATCACATTTATTACAAGAGCGATCGCAACTGTTCATTTTCACATCCGCTCTACCTACTTATCATACATAAACCATAAAGAAAGTATGCACCATACTTTACAAACATCATCACCATCATCATCACAATCATCCACTTTTAATATTTCTATCAATTAAAAAAATATATTAAAACTTCATTTTTCATCCTCCTGCCTACTTATTATAATAAACTATAAAAAAAGTATACACGAACTTTACAGACAACATCATTACAGTCGTCCACTTTAAATGTCTCTATCATCAAAAAAACGATTTAGTTGATCATTTTCACAAATGCTCTACCCATTCAGCATACGTAAAACATAAAGTATGCAATAGTTCATGTGATGATGATGATTATCATCATCACTACTTCTAATATCTAAAAAAAGACGATGCTATAGTTTATCTTTACATCTGCTCTATCCATTCGTCATATGTACTGTACTGTACAGCATGAAGAAAGTATACAGTACTTCACATTATCATCATCATCACAATCATCAATTTCTAAAATGTCTATCATCTAAAAAACAATTCGCATCACCTGTAATTACTTACTACATCTTATATAATATAGCGATGATGAGATATCATTCACTTCTAATGCTACTGTTTATCTTCTGCCCAATCCTCAATCATAAAACGTAAAGAAAACACACAATACGTCACAAACCTCATCATCATCATGGCAATCAGCTATCTATAATGCCTCTATCGTCTAAAAACGCAGGGAGGGAGCGAAGGGAATTTATTAAAATTGCAAAGACAAATTATAAGGTACGTCAACACACGCCAGAGCAGTACAAGAAATTACATCAACGCATATTCCCCCTCACTCCTTTAATAATAATTTTGCATTCCATGATTACTCGATATTAGATTTGTTGAATGTTTTGCTCAAGATGCTCAACCTGATGTATAAATTAGAATGAGGGGGCGGAGAAAAGAAGAAGAAGAGGAGGAGGAGGGGGAAGACGTATTAGCGAAGCAGTCGAAGGAATCTTGCCTCGGACACCCGAGATGTAATTTCGTAGAACGTTTTCTATACATACAAACCGGAGGGAATAAGGTAAAATAACGAGTTTTAATTTCCCTCGAATTACTCTTTATTCCCGTAAACAACGTTACGTCGAAATGTAATTTTTTTCTAGGTTTTTTTTCCGTGTTTAAAATGGAGAAAATTTGTTACTGAACTGATGATATAATTTCGACAGAACGTTTTGTGAAATAGAAATGAAACCGAAAGTGTTTCAGGTCGTCTTCTGTTTTTTTTTTATCTTTTTTCTGATTCTTCCTTCTGTTTTTCTGGTTTTTTTTCCATTCTGTTTTCTTCCTGTTCCTACTGTTGTTCCGTAATCTATTTTTCTGTTTCTTTCTGGTTTTTCTGCTTCTTCTGTTTTACTATGTTTTTCATTGTTTTCTGTTTCTTCCTTCTATTTTACTGTTTTTTTTAAATACTGTTTTCCGCTTCTTCCTACTGTTATTCTGTACCTTCAATTCATTTTTCTGTTTCTTTACTTCTGTTTCTTCATGCGTTTCCATTCATTTTTTTAAATACTTCTTCCTTCTATTTTTTATTTTCTGCTTTCCTCCTCTTCCACTCTTCCTCCTCTTCTTCTTACTGATAAAAATTAAAGTTTGGAAAATGTTTTTGGGTCGATTTTCCTGAAAGATTTCGGGAATTGTGACAGTGAAGACAGATTACAAAAAACTTAAAGTACAGTTGGGAATGTCGTGCTTGTTATAGTGGACAAAAGAACTCCACTCACAGAAAGAAAAAAAATATATATATAAAAATAAAAAATAGATGGAAGAAAATATATTTTTATTGGAGTTTTTCATAGTTTAATAGGAAGATAATTTATTTACAATTTTTTAAAACTCTATTTATTTTTTTACCGGATTTCGATGAAAGACTTTTATTATTTATATTTCTCTATCACTTTCTCATTTAGTGTTAAAATAGTTTCCAACAGAATCAGTTAGAACCTTATTGTAGAATTTAAAAGGTGTTAAAGGCACGTTCACTGTTCTCTCCCCCACTTTCTATCTTTAAGTGAAAATTGGGTAGCAAATGTAGTAAAGTATAAAAATATCAGTTTTTCAACTTCTTCGTTCGGTAAAGAATGGTTAATTAAGTCAGAAAATGGATGGGATTTTAAAATGCGAACACGCACAAATAGATTTTTATCGTTTACAAAACTGTTCAAAGTAGCATAGGGGGTATTAAAGCATACGGTATATTTCTTGTTCTCCATCCTCCCATTTTAAAAGGGAGGACGGAGAGCAAGAGCAAGAGAGAACAAGAAAGAAAAAAAAAAGGAGAAAATCTCGAGGCTTTAACAAGTTGAAAATATATTTTAATGCTTTAATTATTTTCCTTTTTCTATTTCTTTCTCCTCCTCCTCCTTTTTACAAAACTTTGTTTTCAAAAAATAAGATATTTTAGTCTCTTTAATCTAACTGATTCTTCATTCTAATGATGTAAAATTTCTGGATGTGTTCTTTAAAATTGATGTATTAAAAATAATTAAATTTTAATTGAATTTTTATGACTTTTATAATGTATTTACTGCTATATTTTTCGAAAAAATATAAAGTAATCGCTGAGATTTTTATTGTTCGCTTCAATTCTCGTTGATGTATACGAATGATACACTCGTATATATACTTTGATCAATTCTCCTTGTCAAGATTCTTCGAACATTCCATGTTTCAGGATTTTTTATTTATTTATTATAAATAAAAATCTGAGTTCTTGAGTATTTTTTCAATAAGATTTGTATTAATATGCATTTTTTTTTTATGCTTCTAGGAGCGAAGAACCGGTTAGTTCCAACATGGACATTTCAACAGGTCATATGATTTTGGTAAGTGATTTTTCAAATAATTATTTATGCTCGTAAACGTGACACAACATCTTTACAGACCCACTTCCATTACCTACCCATTAAAGCAGATATAATTGTAAAAATAGATACACCGTGACCATCACTCTCTCTACCAGAAAGATAGAAAAGTATTATAGTTTTCCTTTTGGTATATTTCTGTTATGGCTCGAAATCGCTTTGCAGTTCCATTCACTTAACTAAAACCCTCTCTTCCCCTTTCCATCTTCGAATTAATATTTTATAAAGTAATATTTTACTGTTGTCAGACGATACCACACAGTTCAGTTTACTGCTATTCATCTCTCACTGACGGATGAGAAATGACAATTGCAGTATTCTCAGCTACCATATTTCATTAAATCAACTTTTCTGCTTTCTTTGCTTGGTCTGTCTAGACCCAACCACTAATAAATCTAAAGGAAAAAAAAGGAGGAGAAGAAGAGGAGAGGGAAAAGTATCATTCATATTTCTGAAAACTGTGGTGTGGAAAGAGGTGCGGTTTACGTATTTAAAGTGGTGTTAAAATATAAGATTTTCATTTTACACGTATTAAAATTGATTTTTTTTCGATTGAGGGAGGACGTGCTAGTGATTAATGAATCGAATATCACATTCATTTTAATGCCCAACCCTTTTTAAAGCATCTAACAGATTTTTGAGTGCGCGAAATTAATTACTCTTTGCGACTTTTCTAGTAGTTTTCCCTCAAATTTAACACCAGCTTCGTTTATTATCCACTCTAAAGAGACCAATTCTCAAAAATTTTAAGTATTAAATCAGCATTTATATTAAAAAAGAAAAAACATTTCCTACCAGTTTACATTTTTTTTGAAAGTTTTAGATACGATAAACAAGCTTAGTAGGGATGACAAAGAAAATAGATTTTCTTAGCATCTAACGCTTACAACGAACAATCAGTTCTTGGAATTCTTATTATAATGAGTTCATTATAGGCGTCGGGCACATCATCTTCACCATCTTCGAAGGTTATCCAACTTCCAGAATTTAAATTCCGGTATTATATTTCAGACTTCGAAATTAAGGAATTCATCTCGCTAGGAGACACTTATTGACTTTCGAGGAACTTAAAAGAAGAGGAAAGAGTAGAAGGAAAAAAAAATCAATTTGACTTTTAGTTGCTATTCTATCAAAGGAAAATGCTTCCCTTTGACGACGTCCAATTATTTACCTAAATTTCCTGAATGGTCTGAAAACTTCCATCAAGCACTTCGATAAGTATTTGTACCCCATCTTTATATTACTTCCAAAATAGTGTTGATAGGAAGGGAATCAACTTTTAAAAGCGAAGTAGAAGTTGTGAGCTTCCTCCTCCCTTCTACTAAAACTAATCTTCGTTGGGAGATCTTTTCTGCAAGAGGATTGGATGGATACAAGGCTATTTATTTTCTTTTAATAACGGCTTCGGGGTGTGTTTGCTTTGCAGAGGTTAATGAAATTGAAAATCACGCCGGTCTCGTTCCCCCCTGCCAACAACCTTCTTTGGAGATTCCTTTGCCTTAATAAATTAGAAGATAAGTGACTTGTCGAGATCTTTTGGACCTCATAATAAATTACACTTGTCATTCGGAGTGTTGCCATAACATTAAATAGACAAAAATCGGGGATATTAGCGAAACGTTCGACAGCCCTGACCATGATTAAAATATTGATGTGCTTTTTTTCTTATTTTTTATGAAGGTAGCGACATAATTTTATAGGAAGATTATTTAAAATTTATTAAATTTTTATTTTTTCCATTTATTTGCTTCATATTAAAAAATTTNGGAAGCTAGCCAAGATTATCAGGTGAGAACTTTTTTTTGTTTATGTGTGTTTTTAGTATAACGAACTTTAAACAAACAAAAATATTTGCATGCCAGAATACGCCTTGGTATACTAAACACAATTTCCAATACCGTCCACCTTCACAAATCTTATTAAATGAGCCACACGCATAATTCTATGCTCTCCCCCTTCTGTTTGTATGATAAGAAGGCTTCAAGAGAAAGGGAATTAGCCAATTCCCCCTTTTCTTTACATCCAAAACCTTTGCATTTCGTGTCCTTAAGTGAGTTAGAGGCGTCTCCTTCGAACTCTTTCTCTTCGTCTTGTAATTACATCTACTTCTTGTTTCTACTTTAAAGCTACATTTACTCTGACTCGACTACCGATAATTGGGACTAATTTTCTAACATTTCCCTTTAATAGAATGTATTTTGTTTATTCACGTTTTATTTTCTTGTATAAATAATTGCGTATTCTTCATTATAACAGTATCGATGTAAATTCGGTTCTAGTATTAATTTTCTACTCTTACTGTCTCCATTCGTTACTTTAGGAAATACCGAGGACGTTAACGGTGATTATAAACACTTTTCAGCACTCGGCCTATGAAGAATTTACACAGCTTTTGGCTCGAAATGGTTCCAAAATTGCTCGAGCACCATCTAAACTACGAACTATAAGTGTAGGCTGATAAATTATTACTCGTTAGCTCCGTTTTCTCTTACTCGATTCCTAGTAATTGGCACTAATTTTCTAACAGAATTTGTTTGTATTCGCTTTATTTAATGTTATACACGCGCTTTTTTCCTAATTTAGACTAGGAAAAGAGGCTTTTTCTTATATTAACGAACACAAAAATTAATTTAAAACATTTTTCAATAGATCTATCATAAAAATTTTTCAAATAACCGAACAATTTTAGTTCGAGAAGACATCCTTAACATAAAACTATAAGATTTCTCTTAACAACAGCAGAAATAAGTTACAAAATTCTAATAAATTTTCTCTCCGAGCAAAAATAAAAGTAAGAATTTCTTCAAGAAGAACTGAAAGAAGGAAGAAGAAGAAGAACGAAGGAAAAAAAATGTCAGAATTGGTGGAAATTTTCTTGATAGACTTCGAATTCCTGGTAGAAATAAGGTTTCTAAGAACCTCCAGTGGGAAATATTTTCTTAATGGAGACTTTACAAAACCTAGAAGTTACTAGATTTCTAGCAATTCTTGATTGAAATAAGATTACTTTCTGCAGCAGGGAAAAAAAAAGAAATATCATTTCTGATGGAAGAACATTTTTATATTAAGAAAAAAATATATCTTAATTTATACGAAGTTACATTTTCTATATATTAAAAACGAAGAAAAGAGTAAAATAAATCACATAAAAGGCAATAGAAAAGCACTTCTATTTCGGTATTGATAGTGACACACCTGTTTATGTTAATACAGCACCACATAAGTAATTCAATTGATCAGCTTCACAGTTTTCACACTTAGAAAACGTCAGTTTGAATTTGTTATCCCCTATGCAAACTCCTTTTAAGAGTCTATTTTTTAAGAATAAATCGTAATTGAAGTAATGGAAATGTCTGTTAAATGCTGCACTATTTAAGAGAGGATTTCGCTCCTCCAACCCTCAGGAAAAAAAAAAGAAGAAGAGTAAAAGGATTACTAGAGTTGTACTGATCCTATTTTCGAATCGGGGTTGGCAACTCTACGCCAGGAACGTGAATTAAAATCTATTGGATATCTGTCGAGTCTTTTAAGGATGGTGTAGTATAGTCGTTTGCCCGTAGAGAAGCGGAAAATTGGCTGCAACATTTCTTGTTTTACCTTCCAGCTAGAAGATTTTTGATTTAAACTCATATTTTTTTTTTTTTTTTAATTTTTCCTCTTCTGATGTACAGTACGTCTCCCTCCCTTTCTTTTTAAAAGATAAAATCAATTATGATTTTGGTAACAGCATTAGTACAGTTTCCTTTCTTCGACCCTATTACACGTACTAAATGAAATTTAAATTTACATAACTTTGTAAAGGAGGAGTGATACGTTTACTCTACCTTGTAATGATCCATGTAAGAAGGTTATTATACGTGATATATGTTTCTGCATGTACTTTATTGTACATTATATTTATAGTTTGGCGAATTCGGAGATTGCCATTTTGTATTTTCGAATATTTTCATACTTAAAACCGCAACATCACGCAAGTTTTTCTAACAAACGACGGAGACTGCGATACATCAAAGGTTGAAGGCTATCTCTTTAAGGTGAAAGATGTATCAAAGGTAAAAATTATTCGAATAAAATCAAGACTACATTACACTACCTCACAATTCCAGGATGCAAGTTATTTTTTCCCTCAAAATGGAAGTAACTTCGTGTGAATAGTCCGCTAGAGTTGCGAATTTGACAGAACCATCGTATTTCTTCCTATTTTTACTATATGCCAATTATATTTTCCACGTTAGAATGCATAGTTACTTATATTTTATCCAATTGCACACAAGGGCAAGGTATTTTTTAAATATGAAGTAGTATAACACATATTACGAAACATGTGAAACAGTAACATAAGAATACGCTATTGTATACAGTTAGCAATTCTAATCTCAGATTAGCAGAGCTAAATCATTTAAGTTTTATTATTAAAATAAATTTTACGTGGTAATTAGTAGCGCTCGTCACTTAAATTTGGAGAAAAATTAATTGCAGTTATTTATTTTGTAAATTATTCGTATAATTACGTTACTACAACTAACTCACTCACTAATACAGGTACGGATTTGAAAAACAATGAAGTATTTATATAATTTTATACAAAAATGGGGGTATTTGTTTAGCCTAAAGTAACGCAACGTACAGTACAATAAGCAGGTAAAGCAGTAACAGCCGGATTAAATATGGCGGATCGGTAGTTTCAATGCGTTGCCGTACTCGTCTTTGTAGGAGCCAAAATACAGTCTAACCATTTGTCTCCAAAAACACAGTCATAAAACGTCTGCATCACTTAAATTTTTGCAAAAAAAAATTAATTGCAATTATTTATTTTGTTAATTATTCACATAACAACGTTATTAGAACATTTTATAACGAATATTAACCCATTAACCTAGCGAAAACAAACAAAATCATAGGTCCCGTACACAAAAAATAGCGTAATTAAATTTAATTACAGTTTATAAATAATTTATAACAGCATTTTCCAATTTTATATAAAATAAAATAGAAGGAAAAAAAATTGATAGAAATATATTCATGCATTTCGCCTACATGCATCCAATATCTGAAGTTCTGGAGCTTCTTTTTTTTTCTTTTTTTTTCCCTCCTGTCTTTCTTTCTTGAAAGGAAACTGTTGGAAACTCATAGGAGAATTTCCACTATAACCTTTCAGAGAAAGAATGAATAAATGCGAAAGAAGCTTATGATGCACTATCAGAAAAGCTGTAGATATATAAAGTGCGAATTGAACATTTATGTGAATGAGAATAGAGCCGAGTCCTGAGGGACATTAACAGAGACGGCATCAAATATGGCTCATATGTTATGATACCAAAACGATCAGCAACAGTTCTGTTAGATAATTCCTTAGCTGCATTCGGTGATTTTATAAATTGCTAAAAGTTGCAATTTTCTCATTGTTAAATCGCCTCACTTTCCTCTCTAGTCAAGCAATTTATATAAAAGAAAACAAGTTTTAATTGTAGTTTTATGGCAGGTAACGTTGGAAAAACGTAATATTTTCAATTGTTAGTTGAAAAAGTCAGAAATAATTAAGCCGTTTTGGATGCAAGTAATGATGAAAGATGCAGAGATAAAGCAGAAATTGGTAAATACTGATAGTGTTAAAATGACCGTAACTACGTTTAAAATTTTGTAAATTTTCTCGTGTTTAAGGGTGTTATCTGAATTTTAAAGCTGGGTAGAAGTCGAGAATCTCATTAACTATTCCAGGACTTGAAAGGAATTGTTAAAACTTACACGTTTTAGACTCGGAACTTTCGACAGACCCCGCGCGTAACCGAATTTATTCTTGCCATTTATAATATAAATTTTAATAACAACGTAACGAAAGTTCACTTACTAACTTCCGGTAAAGATTAGGGCTCAACAGGATGTTACGTTTTGTTGTCCGGATGTCCAAAACAGGAAACTTCTTTGGTATTGCAACCCTCGCGTACTGTTATATTCTACGAAGCTATGTCTGCTTTCAGGTGTTGGTTTCATTGGTTGTGGTGTTGCAGTACCACTGATGTCAGAAAGGTAACGGCAACGTTACGTTTTATCGTTAGTATAACTATCTATATATCGACAATGCTCAACGGTAGTATTATTATTTCAGGATTTGTGTCGTCAGAGAATGGCAAGCAAGTGCCATGAGAAACCGGAACCCATTCACGTGATACAATCGCCAAAAAGAGTCAGCAGCCTATCACAGAGTGAAACGTCTCAACCTAGCCCCTCCAGCCGATCTTCTACCTCCTCTTGGTAAGTACTGCCATCTCGTAGGAGGGTTTATATTTATTTATATTAACAATATCTATCGATATAAACATCTATCAGTAGTGATATCAGTAAGATTGCATATTTTTAGTTTAATCTATGATAAATTCTTGCTAATTTAATTTCATATAAATAAATAAACATTTCGAGAGATATAATGAATTTCTAACTCGTCCGCACTTCTTGATAACTCATTTAAATCCCCCACTATTATGCTTCGTATAGAATTTATACAGGAATCATTCAATCCCTTCTAAAGCCCAATCACTTTTACCATTGATGTTTGAAACATGACATCTTTATTGCATCTATCAAGTCGAGATCACGCAACTAATTCCCTCGTATACGCACCTTTTTCTTCCTCATTCTCGTCGTGATTGTTGGGGGGGAAAATTAAGTTTCATTCATTCTGGATTTCCTTACATCTTTTTCTATCTCCCATCCATACAAAGAGCTAGAGAGAGAGAGAGAGATAGAAGATGAAGCACAAACATGTCGGGAAGGGATTTTTGTAGACAAGGGTGAGAATCGAGACACCTGCAACCGAACATTTTCATCTCCGCCTGATTCCAACTGGGTAGATATTCTAGCCAAGTAGAAAACGTGCATCAGATCCTTTGTAGCGTTAAGATATGTTGTTATAGTTAGCGTTTAAAATTCATACAATAACAAGAGACACTCGATTTTTCTTCTTTTTTTTTCCTTCTTATTTTAAAGGACAACTGCATTAACAGAGGATTCGTTTCATCATCCGAAACTTTCGTTAGATGAGTTTGTTAAGCCCAAATCTTTACTAGTTTTGTTTCTGTTATAATATAGAATCTTTTTACCTTCACAGCACCGACACAAAGTAGAAGATAATCCACTTTGATGATGTATGATCATTGATTTATATTGCGATAGACCCTCATCAGTTACAGTTCCGGTTTTATATTTATTCCTTTTTATCTACAGCATTATAATGCATACAGAATTCATCTATTTAGTTGCTTTTATAGTGCCGAAAGCGTGCATTTAGTCACGATGGTAGCTAAATTCTTCAGTTATAATGCGTAAACAGCTTATTTTAGATCGATCATTTTGTTTTAAAGTAAACATTTTAGAGTAGAAACTTATGAAATTTTAATAAACAACAATACCCAATCTTCACATACACACTTTTCTACTGTTCAGTCGCTAAAAATAAGCCATGGAAAGACTAAAAACTTAAAAAATTTAATGTTAGCGTATCCCATCAAATGTTTAACTTGTGTTGTTGTCAAATGATAAATATCTTCTAGAAAATCATGCATAATTTATACCTTTTTAAAGGTATAAGTAGAACGTACAGATAGACATGCAGACGAATTTAAAAGTAGAATGCCTTATTTAGTAGTTGATTAACTCCGAGGCTTATGTACAGTACACATCATCTGTTTGAGATATGCGATTTTAAATATGCCCCTATATAGTTTGAAGGATTATTTTATGCCTGGTGCCTTGATAATTTCAATTAAAATTGCCTCAAAATTAAAATCAAGATCATTCTTTGAGAGTAAGTCTGTTGTGTGCTATTTCCATTTGCATCAATTACTAACGGAGGGACTATTGACATCATTCACTTACCAACCATTCCATTCCAGCAAAGTAATTCCTGCCTCAGAGCAAGAGCACGGATTGAAATAAGGCACAAATACTACTTATTTGCATAGAGCGTTCCGTTTCGAAAAGATGGAAAATAGAACAGGAAGATAGGCTTGGCAACAAACAGGGTATTTACACCTTTAGAAGTGCAGAGTGTAAACAATGACGCCATCCCGTATCCATGGTTACCACCCCAATGAATTTACAGTCTGAAACGACATTTATACAGATATCTAAGGGATCAAAGAGACTGTATCCAACAGAAAAAAAAAGAGAGGTGGGGAAGAGGATAGGGGAAAAAACTACTGTCAGGAAGCACTCTTTTGCCAAACATGTTACTTCATTGGATTGTAACATGGCATCCAACCTTTGACAAAAGAGATGTATCACTCTTTAAAGAAGACTCGGTGCGAATATTGACACATTTAGACTTGATTCTTTACAGTTACTTCAGTTGGTAACTATTGAAATAATTGGAAAATAAATTATAAGATTGAAAAATACTAAACTTTGTTCTATATTTTCTATCTAATTTACAAAGAAAACAACGTTAAAACATCACAAATTTATACATTTTATGTGAGAGGAAGCGGTAAAATAACTCTAAATAATAAATTATCATCATTTTTTCTTGTATACGAAGCAAAATATACAGTAAATTCTGCTCATAATCACGTTTGTGTGTGTACAGAATAGCACTATTTTACATCCTATTTACGTAGAATTAATGTCTTAATCTACTTACAGATCCTATAAAGAATAATCTTTCAAACTTTATACTTTATATACGCATTCTATAGACGAAATGTACAATCAAATCCCTCGAATTTAGTCGTTTTCGTAAAATTCTAGCCATAATTTTACCGGAAATTTCCAACAAAGCTAATTCTCTAGAGGCTAAAACATTGAAATTAATGTATTGTCTGTTGTAAGGATAGACAAGGATCAATCTGTAAAGCGTACATAAACAATTTCGAACTTAACTTTTAAATAGATCTATCAATAATTAAAGAAACTTTCATTTAACATAATTCGTAACATAGAAATTGTTTACCACACTCAGCAAGAGGTATAATTTCTCATAGTTTTAATTGCATCCCATATACTTTCCTGTCAAGCATATCATCACATTTATTACAAGAGCGATCGCAACTGTTCATTTTCACATCCGCTCTACCTACTTATCATACATAAACCATAAAGAAAGTATGCACCATACTTTACAAACATCATCACCATCATCATCACAATCATCCACTTTTAATATTTCTATCAATTAAAAAAATATATTAAAACTTCATTTTTCATCCTCCTGCCTACTTATTATAATAAACTATAAAAAAAGTATACACGAACTTTACAGACAACATCATTACAGTCGTCCACTTTAAATGTCTCTATCATCAAAAAAACGATTTAGTTGATCATTTTCACAAATGCTCTACCCATTCAGCATACGTAAAACATAAAGTATGCAATAGTTCATGTGATGATGATGATTATCATCATCACTACTTCTAATATCTAAAAAAAGACGATGCTATAGTTTATCTTTACATCTGCTCTATCCATTCGTCATATGTACTGTACTGTACAGCATGAAGAAAGTATACAGTACTTCACATTATCATCATCATCACAATCATCAATTTCTAAAATGTCTATCATCTAAAAAACA
The DNA here is from genome assembly GCF_000671375.1 of Centruroides sculpturatus. Classification (NCBI taxonomy): domain Eukaryota; kingdom Metazoa; phylum Arthropoda; class Arachnida; order Scorpiones; family Buthidae; genus Centruroides; species Centruroides sculpturatus. The sequence continues at coordinate 379,740 of NW_019384443.1, forward strand.
ATTCGCATCACCTGTAATTACTTACTACATCTTATATAATATAGCGATGATGAGATATCATTCACTTCTAATGCTACTGTTTATCTTCTGCCCAATCCTCAATCATAAAACGTAAAGAAAACACACAATACGTCACAAACCTCATCATCATCATGGCAATCAGCTATCTATAATGCCTCTATCGTCTAAAAACGCAGGGAGGGAGCGAAGGGAATTTATTAAAATTGCAAAGACAAATTATAAGGTACGTCAACACACGCCAGAGCAGTACAAGAAATTACATCAACGCATATTCCCCCTCACTCCTTTAATAATAATTTTGCATTCCATGATTACTCGATATTAGATTTGTTGAATGTTTTGCTCAAGATGCTCAACCTGATGTATAAATTAGAATGAGGGGGCGGAGAAAAGAAGAAGAAGAGGAGGAGGAGGGGGAAGACGTATTAGCGAAGCAGTCGAAGGAATCTTGCCTCGGACACCCGAGATGTAATTTCGTAGAACGTTTTCTATACATACAAACCGGAGGGAATAAGGTAAAATAACGAGTTTTAATTTCCCTCGAATTACTCTTTATTCCCGTAAACAACGTTACGTCGAAATGTAATTTTTTTCTAGGTTTTTTTTCCGTGTTTAAAATGGAGAAAATTTGTTACTGAACTGATGATATAATTTCGACAGAACGTTTTGTGAAATAGAAATGAAACCGAAAGTGTTTCAGGTCGTCTTCTGTTTTTTTTTTATCTTTTTTCTGATTCTTCCTTCTGTTTTTCTGGTTTTTTTTCCATTCTGTTTTCTTCCTGTTCCTACTGTTGTTCCGTAATCTATTTTTCTGTTTCTTTCTGGTTTTTCTGCTTCTTCTGTTTTACTATGTTTTTCATTGTTTTCTGTTTCTTCCTTCTATTTTACTGTTTTTTTTAAATACTGTTTTCCGCTTCTTCCTACTGTTATTCTGTACCTTCAATTCATTTTTCTGTTTCTTTACTTCTGTTTCTTCATGCGTTTCCATTCATTTTTTTAAATACTTCTTCCTTCTATTTTTTATTTTCTGCTTTCCTCCTCTTCCACTCTTCCTCCTCTTCTTCTTACTGATAAAAATTAAAGTTTGGAAAATGTTTTTGGGTCGATTTTCCTGAAAGATTTCGGGAATTGTGACAGTGAAGACAGATTACAAAAAACTTAAAGTACAGTTGGGAATGTCGTGCTTGTTATAGTGGACAAAAGAACTCCACTCACAGAAAGAAAAAAAATATATATATAAAAATAAAAAATAGATGGAAGAAAATATATTTTTATTGGAGTTTTTCATAGTTTAATAGGAAGATAATTTATTTACAATTTTTTAAAACTCTATTTATTTTTTTACCGGATTTCGATGAAAGACTTTTATTATTTATATTTCTCTATCACTTTCTCATTTAGTGTTAAAATAGTTTCCAACAGAATCAGTTAGAACCTTATTGTAGAATTTAAAAGGTGTTAAAGGCACGTTCACTGTTCTCTCCCCCACTTTCTATCTTTAAGTGAAAATTGGGTAGCAAATGTAGTAAAGTATAAAAATATCAGTTTTTCAACTTCTTCGTTCGGTAAAGAATGGTTAATTAAGTCAGAAAATGGATGGGATTTTAAAATGCGAACACGCACAAATAGATTTTTATCGTTTACAAAACTGTTCAAAGTAGCATAGGGGGTATTAAAGCATACGGTATATTTCTTGTTCTCCATCCTCCCATTTTAAAAGGGAGGACGGAGAGCAAGAGCAAGAGAGAACAAGAAAGAAAAAAAAAAGGAGAAAATCTCGAGGCTTTAACAAGTTGAAAATATATTTTAATGCTTTAATTATTTTCCTTTTTCTATTTCTTTCTCCTCCTCCTCCTTTTTACAAAACTTTGTTTTCAAAAAATAAGATATTTTAGTCTCTTTAATCTAACTGATTCTTCATTCTAATGATGTAAAATTTCTGGATGTGTTCTTTAAAATTGATGTATTAAAAATAATTAAATTTTAATTGAATTTTTATGACTTTTATAATGTATTTACTGCTATATTTTTCGAAAAAATATAAAGTAATCGCTGAGATTTTTATTGTTCGCTTCAATTCTCGTTGATGTATACGAATGATACACTCGTATATATACTTTGATCAATTCTCCTTGTCAAGATTCTTCGAACATTCCATGTTTCAGGATTTTTTATTTATTTATTATAAATAAAAATCTGAGTTCTTGAGTATTTTTTCAATAAGATTTGTATTAATATGCATTTTTTTTTTATGCTTCTAGGAGCGAAGAACCGGTTAGTTCCAACATGGACATTTCAACAGGTCATATGATTTTGGTAAGTGATTTTTCAAATAATTATTTATGCTCGTAAACGTGACACAACATCTTTACAGACCCACTTCCATTACCTACCCATTAAAGCAGATATAATTGTAAAAATAGATACACCGTGACCATCACTCTCTCTACCAGAAAGATAGAAAAGTATTATAGTTTTCCTTTTGGTATATTTCTGTTATGGCTCGAAATCGCTTTGCAGTTCCATTCACTTAACTAAAACCCTCTCTTCCCCTTTCCATCTTCGAATTAATATTTTATAAAGTAATATTTTACTGTTGTCAGACGATACCACACAGTTCAGTTTACTGCTATTCATCTCTCACTGACGGATGAGAAATGACAATTGCAGTATTCTCAGCTACCATATTTCATTAAATCAACTTTTCTGCTTTCTTTGCTTGGTCTGTCTAGACCCAACCACTAATAAATCTAAAGGAAAAAAAAGGAGGAGAAGAAGAGGAGAGGGAAAAGTATCATTCATATTTCTGAAAACTGTGGTGTGGAAAGAGGTGCGGTTTACGTATTTAAAGTGGTGTTAAAATATAAGATTTTCATTTTACACGTATTAAAATTGATTTTTTTTCGATTGAGGGAGGACGTGCTAGTGATTAATGAATCGAATATCACATTCATTTTAATGCCCAACCCTTTTTAAAGCATCTAACAGATTTTTGAGTGCGCGAAATTAATTACTCTTTGCGACTTTTCTAGTAGTTTTCCCTCAAATTTAACACCAGCTTCGTTTATTATCCACTCTAAAGAGACCAATTCTCAAAAATTTTAAGTATTAAATCAGCATTTATATTAAAAAAGAAAAAACATTTCCTACCAGTTTACATTTTTTTTGAAAGTTTTAGATACGATAAACAAGCTTAGTAGGGATGACAAAGAAAATAGATTTTCTTAGCATCTAACGCTTACAACGAACAATCAGTTCTTGGAATTCTTATTATAATGAGTTCATTATAGGCGTCGGGCACATCATCTTCACCATCTTCGAAGGTTATCCAACTTCCAGAATTTAAATTCCGGTATTATATTTCAGACTTCGAAATTAAGGAATTCATCTCGCTAGGAGACACTTATTGACTTTCGAGGAACTTAAAAGAAGAGGAAAGAGTAGAAGGAAAAAAAAATCAATTTGACTTTTAGTTGCTATTCTATCAAAGGAAAATGCTTCCCTTTGACGACGTCCAATTATTTACCTAAATTTCCTGAATGGTCTGAAAACTTCCATCAAGCACTTCGATAAGTATTTGTACCCCATCTTTATATTACTTCCAAAATAGTGTTGATAGGAAGGGAATCAACTTTTAAAAGCGAAGTAGAAGTTGTGAGCTTCCTCCTCCCTTCTACTAAAACTAATCTTCGTTGGGAGATCTTTTCTGCAAGAGGATTGGATGGATACAAGGCTATTTATTTTCTTTTAATAACGGCTTCGGGTGTGTTTGCTTTGCAGAGGTTAATGAAATTGAAAATCACGCCGGTCTCGTTCCCCCCTGCCAACAACCTTCTTTGGAGATTCCTTTGCCTTAATAAATTAGAAGATAAGTGACTTGTCGAGATCTTTTGGACCTCATAATAAATTACACTTGTCATTCGGAGTGTTGCCATAACATTAAATAGACAAAAATCGGGGATATTAGCGAAACGTTCGACAGCCCTGACCATGATTAAAATATTGATGTGCTTTTTTTCTTATTTTTTATGAAGGTAGCGACATAATTTTATAGGAAGATTATTTAAAATTTATTAAATTTTTATTTTTTCCATTTATTTGCTTCATATTAAAAATTTTTTTCTGTCTTCTAGTCATATATGGAGGATCATCTAAAGAATAAAGATCGCTTGGATAGAGAGTGGGAGGCTCTGTGCGCTTACGAGGCTGAACCTTGTTCCACCGCTATTGCTAATTTACCACAGAACGTCAAGAAGAATCGCTATCCCGATGTGGTTCCTTGTAAGTTAGTAGTTTGGATATATATATATATATATATATATATACGTGGAAACTTAATAGTTTACTAGTGCCCTATGCGGGTTGTTATAGCTGCTTCCCAATCTTTCTTTACCTAAACGTCAAGCTGAACGTACAGTATAAAACCAGGAAACTGTAGAATGATTTTAAAGGCTTTTTACTTCAATTTATCATAAAACTCGGCAGTTAAGGCGACACTTTGTTTCTGATCGTACCCACAATTTACATATTACATTTTTTCACAAGTTTTACATTTTATAGGGGTTAAGATGAAGGGACTTTTAACACATAAAGTCATACGTAGATTTAAAGCACATATAATACTCAATATCTACCGACGATACAGAATGCTCTAAACGTAGTTCTGTATAAATTATCGCACACACAGTACTAGAAAGCCACAATTTTTTTTAAAAAAAAAGTCATGCTATTCGGGCGCCATTTTAGAGTCATTTATCGTCGCCATTTTTTTCCCTCTTTCATTATATGTATACAACATGTATTTATATATTAAAACATCCGAAATTATTTTGTCAGAAGGCCGAGATGGGTTGCGTTAAGACTCAATAAAGCGACTAATTTGCTAGGCTGTTGGCGCCCTAATCTGTTATTAATAATCCTCCTCAGGCAGAGGGCGTCAAGTAGCGCAACCGGACATGATTAATCGTATTTTCGATTAGTTGTGTCTAGATAACGGAGATGACGGTGTTGCGGTTACTATACATCACAATCTGTCACACTATCTCCGTATTTTGCGGCCGCAAATACTTATCATAACATAATCTCTTTATACGGCGTCCATTTTTTTTAAATATATTCAGAAAGAAAAAAAACTAAATTAATTTAAAAATAATTATTGCGATGATTCAATTAAAAATCAGATTTTTAATTAAGCGTTAGTTTCCCTCAATTTAACGCACCTCTCGATGATGGAAGAGGAGTCAGCGCGTTGTCGCTGTTACGGGGTTTGTTACCGGAGTAGGAGGAGGCGAAGTGTGACTTTTTATTAGTTTAAGGGGCCCAAAAGTATAAAAAATTCAACTCGAATTTATAAAATTGTGTTCAATTCCTACCGCAATCTGGATAACCTCCAGTCATGTGCAAAAAGCACCGGATCTATCGGAAAATATCAGTTGGAAGCTGCTTAAGAATCTCAAATTTTAAGCTTTCTTTCCTCGTATTTTTTCTTTTATAGAATATCGAATAAATAAGAAAATATTCTTTTTATTTATAATGACTATTTATTTATTTTTTTATTTTATTTTTTAAATAATCGCATTGATGTTTCCAGACGATCATTCCCGTGTCGTACTCAATGATCTTTCAAACGTCTCCAACGAAGACTACATAAATGCTAGCTCAATTGTAAGTATGGCGATTCTTATCTATATACCCTATAATTCATTGTAATACATAGGTTATTTAACAATCTCAGCTTGAATCGATTGTATTTTTGTATAAAGCAAAGGCAGTCAGTCGTCCATGACAGTACAAAAGGTTTCCATTGTAGCATAATGCGTAGGAGACAAACTTATCTCTCTAACTATTGATGGAAAAATGTTCTCCCCCTTGGAGACTGACTAAAAAGATATCTCCGAGATGTAACCAGACAAAATATATATATATATATATGTATATCAAAGACAAACTCTCCTACGTGAATGTGGGTGATTTGATTTATTGTATCTTATGCATCTGACGGTTGTTGAATAAGACGATGCGTGTGTATCAGCCACTCGTATACTTGAAATAACACAGCTTTACTACAAACATCTCAAACTTTCCAGCATATTTATTACCGAATTATCTAATTTCCATACGATTTTTTTTAATTCTAGACCGATCATGATCCGAGGAATCCCGCTTATATCGCAACGCAAGGCCCTCTTCCGCATACAGCAGCTGATTTTTGGCAGGTATGTTTCTTAACTTCTTAAACGTTCTAGTTATTTAACTCAGTTACGCTCACGTTAATGCGTTTTAAAGATGATTTGGGAGCAAGGAAACGTTGTTATTGTTACTTTAACCCGTCTGATGGAGAATGGAGTGGCCATGTGTCATCGTTACTGGCCCGAAGAAGGGAGCGAAGTGTATCACATGTATGAGGTAAGATGGGATATCAGGTTTTTAGGGTTTATAATTAGATAATAGTTAATTTGACATATATATTGCTTAGGTTAATTTAGTATCAGAACATATTTGGTGTGACGAGTATTTAGTACGTAGTTTCTACTTGAAAAACCTGAAAACATCGGAAACTAGAACAGTCACGCAGTTTCATTTCTTGGCATGGCCCGAAAATAACATACCTAGCTCGACTAAAGCCATCTTAGAATTTCGAAGGTAAGAGTATATTTTTCTTCAAATTCTCTTAATAATTCCTCAGAGTAACGATTTCTAAGCAATCGGAATAAGGGGGAAAAAGATAAAGTAAAATAAAACAAATTTCTATGGATCCTATCACGTTACAGTCACGAAATAATAAATTATATTTTCTCAAGACAGTTCGTCTCAAATGGTATCTCCCATTTAACATTTTTTTCCATTTCTCCTTTTGCATCAACTATTTTATCTGCAAGCCACTAACAATTTTCCCCTCTTTGCCTATCATTTTTGTGATTGGTGCAATTTTGATCTTTGACAAATTGCATAGTCACAAAAGTGATGGGTGGAGAGGGGTTTCTCTTCAATTCTTGGAGGAACATCTTGGAACCGAGCCTATCTCTATATCTTCCTATTTCTCTACTTTCTCCCTGATGTACTACTGTTTCCAGCGTTACAGCCAGAACATCTACAACAGAATTTCTTTCTTTTTTACAAAACAAAAAAAAAAAGGAGACGTAGAATCCTACAAGGAAAAATTTTTCTAATAACCCAGAAAGGAGGAGAAAGTATTTGGGATTCTAGGTTAAGATTATAACTCGAAAACCATTTTCTAAAAGTAAAAGGACCCATGAATCAATAAATGAAGATGGTTTATAATGGAAGAGAATCTCCAAAACGACAAAACCCAAAGCGTACAGATTGCAAATAACTAAGATATTACCTTCTTTGTGCACGCAACCAGGTCGCTAGTCAAACATAAAATCATTTATATTCAACTTATCTACGTCCATAAATTATCCGACCGTAGAAAGTGCCCACTTTCAACAGGAATTTAACAAAATTTATGGATATATATGAAGAATTTTCAGGGATTTTTAACAATACGATTCAATTGTTAACATATTAAACTATACTTTCATCTTTAAGTCTCTTTAAAAAAATTATTTTCCTTGTTTTTTTTAGACTGTCTTAAGTGCAATATTTCTGTATGCATGTTTGCGGTTTCTTAAGCATTTCCCTAATTTTTCCATGCTCTGAAGTGCTTATTTTCCATTTTTTATATTAATTTTTGCTGCCTATTTTGAATTTTTCCCAATCTTTCGACACAGAAGTGTTTCTTTTTTCATTTTTCTGTTAATTTTTGCGGTTTTTACATATCGTTTTCGCAGTTTTTCGATAGTCTTCAGACTATGAAGTGCTTCTGTTTCCATTTTTCTCTTACAATTCTATTAATTTTTTTCTGTTTACGTATTTTCCTCATTTTATCAATACTGTAAAATGTTTCTCTTCTATTTTTCTGTTACAATTCCTTTAATTTTTGCTATTTTTTTGTACATTGTAACTGCGTAATTTTCTTTTAGAAGTTACAATATATTAAAAATATCAATTTTTAATAAGTACATATTACATTTTTAATGTAATTTTTTTATTTTCTCCTTATTTATTTACAATATATATAGAAACATATATTATTTACGTCTCTGTCCTCGGGCTCATTATTTTTTTCCAAACTTTCTGCGCATCTTTCCAATGTTTTCCTTCTGCTGATGATATTTTTGTTTACATATTTATTTATCATCTTTTAATATTATGTTTACTCCGCTTGTTGACTTTAAGAATTGATTTATTTTTGTAATTATTTCCTTCTTTTCTTGATAGAAAAGTGAACAAGTCGTATCGAGGAAGATCTTGCCCCATTGTAGTTCATTGCAGGTGAGTAGAGAGACTTGAAATTCTTTAAAAATTAATAAATTAATTTAAAAATAAATTAATTTTTAAACCAATTCAGCGATGGAGCTGGAAGGACTGGTACATACTGTCTCATCGATATGGTCTTGAACAGAATGTCTAAAGGTAGATTGACTTCAGAACACTTGTATTTAACTATTTACACTGAAGTAACTGTTAAAACTTATGTATACAGGTGCTAAGGAGCTCGATATAGCCGCTACTTTGGAACATATCAGAGACCAGAGAGGAGGGATGGTTAAAACAAAGGTAGATTATCGTTTATTACGCAAAAATCACGCTTATAACCACGAATAATTAATAAATTTTGTATTTTCTTATCTCTAGGCCCAGTTTGAATTCGTTCTAATGGCCATAGCCGAAGAAGTTCACGCCATCTTGAAAGCATTATCGCACTAAAACAACGGTATTCGAAGTCAAATTCTATAAAATAACCTGGAAATACTAAAGAGAAACGACTGCGAGTCTCACGGAATATAAAAAATTAACCTCAATATCAGTGTCACTATTCTAATCCTTCCTCCATCAATAACCGACTTAAAAACTATAATCAGAAAATATAATTTCGTTCGAAATCCCCAAACAAAAAGTCCAAAAAAAAGCAGAGCACCTAAATAAAATTACAGATAAATCTCTTCCCCTGTTTCTATCTTCCACCACTAGATGACAAATTGTCGCTATCGACACGTGTTCTGAGGGGGGAACAATCTACAAAAAAATGATGATTAAATATAATAAACCCGCACTTGAGTCCTGATGAAAAACAATATATATATATATTTAAAATGTGTATTTTTACCTGTTAGTTTATATTTTTTCGTATATCGATGAGGCAAGATACCGCAGAGCACACTTACAACATTTAATTTCTCCTCTTCCAACTTATCTAACGGTTTAATTACGTTCTAAATAACAAATTTAATTGTATAAAACATTAATTTCTTAAGATAATTGTAGTTTAAATTAATATGTTAACCTGTTAACACGCTATCAGCACTTCTTCCACTCCTTTAAACGTTACCGTTACGGCTTAAAAACGTGTATAAAAATGTTATTAATTAATGTTAAAATTTATAATATTGTACATATAAGATGTAAAGAATATATTTTACGAACTGTTAACGCAATTAATTAATTAACTCGTAGGTGTGCTCTGCAACATAAAAAAAAAAGATCGCTCCTTATCTGCAGTGTGTTACTGGATATTTGATTTTTTGTACAGAGAAAAAAAATACTCACAAATGCTTTTGTCATTATTTCCTGCATCTGCAAACTATATTTAAAGAAAAAAATAATGTGTTTATGGAAAAAAATACCATCAAAATATGTATATTTGTGAATTATGTGTTTCTTTCCCAAGTTAATTTATGTAATAAGGATTATTAAAGATTAAAAAAAAGAACTTATATATGAAAATTTCAAGTTGAAATATAATTATAAGCATATGTTTTAGTCTCATATTTATTTTCTGATTATCGTTACATCTATGGGAATATATCTTTCTTCCTGTGACAAAATTAATGTTTTTTTATAACTAACACTTGAGCATCTTCCTGAATTTTTCACGTTTTCATGACTAAAACTTGAGCGTCGTGTTGGATCCTGAACATTTTTATGATTGAAAATGTGAACTTTGTTGAATTTTGTACATTTTCTCTACTAAAACGTGAATGATTCTTTAAAATTATAATATTTTTTATACCCAAACGCGAGTGTGTTAAAGCTCCAGCAATTTTTACGACTTAAATTTGAACATCTTCCTGAATTTAGTCATGAAAGCGTACAAAAATCACTAATATCTCTGTCTAAATTCGACAATATTGAATGTTTTTCGCAGCCTAAATCCATTTAACACAAAAACTAATAATTATTTCGGGTAGGTAACATTTTATTTAATATATAAGTTGATTTTTTAAACAATTTATCGTATTAAAAACGAATTTTCATTGTATTAGAAAGGTAAAACAATCAAAGTTTCCTCAAATATAACTTATAAAGCTGCCTAAGCTTGTCTTACACTCATCAAAAGAATACAGTTTTCACGTACTGTAAAAATTAGTTAAGTGAAAGTCATCAACCTCCGTGTTTTTTCCACATACAGGGTGTCAAAAAAGCAGCGTAACACTTAACTACATTCATTCTATGCAGTAACATTTCATTTTTACACTTGTCGCCTGTGGGTCGCGCCTCTAGCATGCAGACGTTTGCGACGTGTAACACGACAGAAAATCAACATACAATCCAAAAAAAATCCTTTCACGTTAAGATCTCAATATCGAATTTATCTAACACAAAAAATTCAATATGAATCTCCTAAAAAAACACAAAAAATCATTTTTTCTCCCCCGCTCCATACACGTTTCTATCATCTTAATCATCAGAATGATATTTAAATCAACATTTTAAGCGTTAATTTACGTATTTAAGAGTGTAAAAAGTCGATCTAAACCAATTAAATTAACTTTAAAAATCCTTTTTGAAGTACCGTACCTATAATATACGTGTTTATAATTTTAATTTTCTAGAGTTAAAAGATAATTAAAACTACTGGGAAACTGTAAACTTATCATTATTTTCTTCATATTTCTAGGACTTATGAATGAATGAGCCTTATTAAGAAAAAACAAGTGAAAGAATGATAAGGAATAAATGTTAAGCAGAAAATAAATTGGAAAATCTAAAGAAAAATGTAAACTTTTCTTTAATTTCTACAGCTAACATTTATTTTATTAGTTGAACCAACCTGAATTTTAACAAAAATAATTATTTATAAATTATTCAGAAACTCCACAAAGAATTAGAGAATTAATTATGTTTGGATACACTACACACAATTTCATACAATTATCTTCAAAACTTTGTTAATTTTCTTATAAAATTAGTAAATAATAAGAAAATTCAAAGTCAGAAATGCTTGAGGATTCAGGAAGTGTTTAAATAAGTAGTTTCTAGGTTTGTAAGGTTTCTGGCATTGATTAATTTTGAATGATAAATCAAAATTAAGATACATGTTTACTGGTTTTTAAAATTAATCTTTAAAAATTCTTGTAAATATTTGTGTAATTTTACTTTAAAACACGTAAAAGAAACTTGTAATTCAAAACACTTTCAATATATTATATAAAGATCGGTCCAGGAGTGAGATGCTGATTCACTTACATAGATTTTGATGCTAGAATCTTGCAGGAAAATACAATGATTCATATGCTTTAGTATATTCATTACAATGTTATATTTATTGAACTATACATGACGACGACGGTTTTGGAAATTTATGAGACTATACTGACAGAAATTACAAATTATGTACAGATTATACTCATAAATTTGCTTCTATATCAATGAGTCTGTATTTTGATTAACTACAATGCTTGTAACAGAACAAGTATATGGTAAATTCAATAAAACTTCATTCAAAACAAACATTTGAATCAATTTTTGCTACTTAAACTGAAGATATAATTATATAAAATATGTTATATCCTCAAAGAGATTTAAGAAATAACTGAACAAAGATGAGTTCCCAATTCTTTCTGTATAAGACAGTGGAATACTTCAGATCAGGTTGCAAAAAATACAATAATTAGCATTCGACGTCCTCAAAACACTTGCAAAAAATCACTGGAAAATGCAGTTATGAAGTTTAATAAGCTTTAAATGAAGGATACAACTTGATCCACAGCATCTGCAGATTTTTATCAAGTGATAAAAAGAATATACCCTTCAAGATTAATAATAATTAGTGCCCGAGATCTTTAAAATCTTCCCAAAACACACATTAAATGTTAAAATTATGGTTATATCATGCAGCATTTTTTTTTTCTGCTTTAGATTAATAAAAATCCAACAAACGTCTCTTCTGCATCCTTACATTCCAGCATCGAATTCAAGATTAGTCAACATCACTTAACATGACAATACCAAATGAGTTATGTTTGTTTAAACAGCATAAAAATTGATTAATTGACATTTATAAATATTTTAATTAAATATACTATTTAGTGAGCTTACTATATGAATTTATAAATTATTTATAATGCGGAGGATAATTACGCAGAATAAATTTAGGAAAACTAAAGATATAGAATATTTTCCAAAATATCCTTCCTCCCTTTAGGGCTTTGACTGGTTCCATTCGCAAACATTACCTCAATTATACGAGTATTTGTTGAACTAGTACACTATGTAGATTTTCATAACACATTTTGTTGAAGTGTAAATTACTTCAGGTGATCATTATGTAGGTAAGCGCATGCATAAAATTAATTATAAACTGAATGCATCGTCCCTTTTTTCCCTCGATAAATTTCTTTATAATAAACTTTAATCAGATGCAGTGAACGTTATCGGATTAAACCTACCGTTCTCGGCACATGAAATTTTAAATTAGGCCAAAATTTCTTAGTTAAATTTGGGACTTTCTATCGTCCTTGTCATTACTACTAACTGAAAATTGCTTCTGAAGGTAATTTATATTGATAATTTTGCACAGGACTTGATGAAAGCAAGTGTTTATACTTTTGGCATCTCTTAGAAATTCTAAGATATGCCAAAGTATTTTTCTTTAGTTTCTTCAATTTTAACAGAATAGAAAAAGAGAAACAGATAAAGAAGAGTCAATATTTGAAACAAAAGCAGAATTTTAGCATCCCCCACTCTTTTCACTTACCTACAACTCACAGTTGCTGATTTCCTTTGTGCTCCCGCTCTTCTTCCTCCTCTTGACATATCTATCTATGCAATCTTCTGCATGTAAATTTGGTACTTTAATTTAAAAAAAAATCTTAAAAACTTAGATAAACACAATCAAAACATGATTTTTTTAAATTTTATATCATCTTTTGATAATTTTTTAGATTTTCATTTGCAATATTCCATAGCAATGCAACAAAACAAGTCGCCGCTTTTAAAAACTGCTGACTTGGCCTTACTTACAGATATTAATAATTTTAACATAGTTCTGAACCATTTAAACATTTATTATTTTATTAATTGTTAATTTTATTGAGTTACAAACATTATTTATCTATAAAAATAAAGTTAATGAATCAGTATAACCACCTTTACATTATATATGACTTATCCTCATCATTTATTAATGTTATGGTTAACTTTCTAATTAAATTTAATCAAAATTTTTTTTAAAAATAAAAAAAAAAATGTTTGAATTTAATAGAGTTTGGACAGAAATTTATTTTTGTTTATTAATAAATAGCCTGCTTATTAAAATTATAATTTTGATTATTAATAATTTAATAAATTTCTGTGAGTAATTTAAAATGCAAATGATGTCGATTTATTATTTATTTTTGTTTTCAGGAATAATGAATGAAAAATGTTTGACTTTAAACTGTATTGATGGTAAATGTTTACAAGACATCATTATTAAAGTAAGATTATGTTTTAAATTACGCTTCTGATTCTTCCTACCTCTTCATTGGGATAATACAGTCTTTTTGCTTCTTCTCTACCTCTGATTTCTTCGCTACTACCTGATTTCCTTTAATTTTCATTATAAATAACACTACTAGTAGGGAAGAGATTTCATATACATCTTTATTAATAAAACACAATGATTGTTTAGGAGCATATTATAATATCAGATTTTACTTATAACAGTTAAGAGCTAATTCTTTACAGGTCCAATCATTATAGGAATTAAATTATGAGCTCAGAGTCTGATTTATATATAATCTAAGCAAGCAACATCTTAGTCATGTTACAAGTCTGTAAAGGCCTGACTTTTAAATTTATAATTATTTAGTTAAGATCTCTCATATGTGTCACACCTTAGGACTGTATGTTATCCTGCCTAGATCCATCTCTTATAAAGAGAGGTGTTTGAAAGATGTTATACCTCAACATCTTTGAAATTCACCCCTCTGATACATTATCTCATAATCATTATTAATGTATCTTATCATTATCAAGTATCACAGTAGGTCCTGTGAACAGTTTTAATCATGAATATCATCATTATCAAAGAGCTGATAATATAAATAAGCATTAGCTTGAAGTTTTTAATGATAGCCTATTAGTATTTTAAATGGATATAAGCATGTAAAAAGCCTTTTAAAACTAAGAAACATCAAAATTTCAATATCTTGTCTGTATTTTCTCTTAAAATTACAGAAAATTATCAATTACAATACATAATCTCGATAAATAAATAAATATCCGAGTTGTCGGAGTGATATTTTCAAAATTTCATAACATCGCTACTCCCGTATCCAATATAAATCAAAATTACCAATCATACAAATCTCAATTTAATTTTTAATAATAATTAAATTTTCAAAAGAATTGCTTAAAGCTATCCAGTATTGAATTAATTTAAATTTCTATTTTTTTTTTTTTTTTTGGAATTTATTTAGAATTTTCCTCCGAGAAATCTCAAACTACGCCTCCATCTGATGCAGAAATGGATAGCATTTTTTAAATTTCTCTTCTTATTAAATGTTAAATTGGAATGTTTCCATTAATATATAGAAATTATGTATTACTTTATGACACAATTGCCTTAAAAATCAGGAAAAGATATGTTCCACGACTCTAATCATAAGTTTCGCAGGTAAGCTTTCGAAGGCCTTGTGAACTTTTGACGATTTTTAACAGTTTTGAGCTACAGAACAATCCTTAAAAATTAATTAAATATTACCAGCAATACGATACATCTTTGTAAAGATTATACGAATTAACAAGAGTTGTAAAATTAAGCTTTCACTTAAATTAGTGATAGGAAAGTCATTGAAGCATACAATTTATTAGGAAGATAGAAGTACCTTAGCTTTCTATACAAAGGAGGGGAGTAAAAAAAAAAAAAAAGCTATATTTTCCTTCTATTATGATAAAAATTTCCAATAATAAAATGCTAGAGGCAAAGTTTACACAATGTTAAAGGGAAACAAGATCTTTTATTCAAAATTTAGTTGTAAACCTTTTTTAAACATGAAAGAATGTGCAAACATAGGATGCAAAAAACTAAACAGGTTTTGAATATTGCCTAAAGTAACAGATCTACTTTATAGAAATTCAATTTTCTAATCAGAAAAAAAAAATATTATTTTCTAGGTGAAATATGTCTTAAAAATGATAAAACTGTACACAAAACATGTAGTTTTTAGCCACCCCGATGAATATCAAGCTTTTTTTAATGTCTCTAATTGATTTTTTAAAATATGTGTAAAATACCATAAAGAAAATGTTAATAGTTTGAATGTTAAAGAGTTAATTACAGGCATTAAAAATCTTGTATATTCATCAATAACAGTAAAAATTACAATGTTTGTTATGAGAAAGGAACTAAAATTGATAAGTTTTTATACAAGTTCTGTTAAACTATCAATATACAGAGTTTTAGATGCATTTATTCATGGACAACAGTAAAAACTATACATGTTTTAATTATTTTGAAGAAAAAATTATAAAAATAAAGCCCTTCTCTGTGAAGTTTCCTAATTGTTGTATCAAAATTACTAAAGAAACTTACTAAAACATGTATAATTTTACTGTATTATTGAGTTAATCAAACACATTAAAAACCCTGTTAAGATTTTCTTTGTTAAATCTGTGTAAAATTTCACATAGAAGGCTCCATTTTCATAATTTTCTATGAAACTTACTATAAAAATTGCTTTAAAATATTCTTAAATTAATAAAATATAGAATTAAAAAAATTTTATATCTTAAACGTAACAGACTTAAAATTTAATTATCTGAAATTCGAATGTAACCAATCAACTTACAGTTACGCGCGACGTAAGCAAATGCCTCATTAAACGAACATTGTTACGTCATAAAATGGAACGGTTTATAATAATACGAGCAAACACAATAAACTCGTTTCAAACAACACGACGTCATAAATAACGAACGCAATTCATACCGTGACGCTATTTAAAATGCTATGATGTCACAAAACATTTGTTAAAAGGCGCAAGACGATTGGTTTAGAGGGGAAAGTATTGGCGTGCAAACACCAAGGCGGCTTTAATTATACAGTAAAGGAGTAGAGGGGGACGACGACGACGACGTTTTATCAGTTACAGACACGTGATAGGGGGAGGAAACGGGCGATAAATTTGCATTGGAACAGCTTCACCAATTTTTCTAGCCTTTTTCTGATTAGGTTAGATGGCATTTTAAAATGAGAAACATCAACAAAATTTCCAAAACTTAGTTTCGCCCCGGTGACAAATTGACAACGTTCCTATCTCTTACGCGCAGAGTATCTTTGCCGGAATGGATACAGTAATTGCGTCGATGTACTTAATCATCAGAAGCTTAGGAGGAAAATCAATGTAACTGTTTAACCAACTAGAAAAGGGATAAAGGCTGCTTCTGCCAGAGGCCATGCTGATTTACCTTATCGGGCCCTTTTAAATAGGTGTAAATAACACTCGAGGGCAATACTTTGATTTCTCTCTCTCTCTCTTCCTACAACAAATGGAAACTAACTCTGTACACAGACAGACAAACGCACGTACAAGATGGTAATTCAAACATTTACACTAGCACTCGATGTAACTCCATATATCGTGCTGCTGCTTCTGCTAAGAATTCTAGTCATATATCAAACATAATTCGATCAATTAATACATATGTGTTTAATTATTGTTGTAATGAAGGAATGTTTTAATTAGATACCTTCGATTTTTGATAATTAAATTCGTTTAACGATTTTAATGACGTTTCGGACGAATTCAATTAAACAGATTTAACTTTTTGCTTAATTTTTGATGTAAAGTGGCAAAAATTATGCGTCATTCGTCGTTGGAACACGCACAAATACTTAATTATAATCATTTCACTGAGATTTAAACACATTTAAGCTTTAAGTATGCAAAAATATTCAGTTTTTCTCCCCTCTTTTCTAACATTAAAGACCTAAAAACATCACGTCCTGAATGAAAAATTCCCACGAAATTGTATTCGAAAACAAGCAACCCCCTCGCTAGTAAACGTCACACTATAATATAAACGACAACAATCGTTACGTCACAAATAACCGAAGCGACAAAGCGTAACGTTTGTATTTCGCGTAGTAAAAAAGACTCGTTACGACGTCATAAAACTTCTCACGACACTAGTGATGTCACACGAGCTTACTAATTAGTGAAAATGCTGCAATTCGATTGGTTTAAACATAAATTTCGTAATTTATTTTTTAAGCGTAAACGTCAGTGTAGCGTTACGTAGTCTAACGTAGAATGTTTAAAGAAATGAATGAATATTTATTAAAAGTTGTGTAGATTTGATTCGATAACGTTAAATTTTTCCAGATTTGAATGCACCAGCCAGAGAAGATACTATCCTGTTACATCAGCAAATGGTAAGGTTACTTCCCGTTATCTGAACCCAAAATGCGTAAGTGTATTGAATATCAAGCTTTCTAATAAATTGATCTAGCCATGTAGTCTCGCTACTCACATTTCATTCGACATTACTGATCGATTATGGATGGATGACTATTCTCTTTCATGTAAACACATTTGCAGTGTCTGCTTCCAAACTGTTTAAAAACTTCCATCCTTCTCCTATGTTACGTAACTATGAGTTTTGTTAAGTGGGCATACATAAGAGTAAATCTGCTTCCCTCAATAGTGTGATTTGTCTTAATTAATCAACACATCATCTTGAGAGGTGTTATAGGCTGCTTGCGTTCTTGAGGGAGACTACACTTTTGTTTTGTTAAATGGGCAGATGCATGTATATCTGCCCCCCGACAGTGTGATCTCTCCTAATTAATTGACAGGGCATCTTGAGAGATGTTAGAGACCACTTGTTCTCTTCTCTGGGAGACAAATTCTTTACCAATTTTTCTGGATTGAAGTCTTTTCTCTCTCTCCGGTTATGTAACTACGCCTCGAGTCCCATTAACTGACATAAAGTGAACAATTATACAATTTCTCCTAAGTAGTATGGTCTCATTAACAATTAGGAGATGTTAAAGATTAAGATCAGGCATCTCGTAGCTTCTTGAAGGAGGTAACGATAAAATCTACACCAATTTTTAAATATTAAAATATCTTGTGTGCTTCGGCAACAATTCTGTTATGCAACCACACCTTGTGGGTTTCATTATACATACATAAAGCGAACAATTATATGTTTACTATGGTTAAATTTCTCGCTCCTTTGGCTCTCAGGAGTAACACGATCTCTCCGTAACTAATAAGCCAGCGTCTCGAGATGAAGAGTTTAAATCATTCATATTCTTCTTGAGTGACTGAAAGAAATCTAGAAATTTTCTATATTATATATATTTTCTACAGAAGTTTTTAAATACACCTAAGTTCAATGTAGCATGTGTTTAAATCTTTCACTAAGCTCTCTAGAGCATTTTGATCTCATAATTAATAACCCAGTTCTTGAGAGATAACTAAGAGTTTAAGAAGTGATAACAACCACTTGTTGTTCTCTCAAGAAGTAGGAAAAAACACGAAAGTCTGTAATGATGATTTTGGTACCAACGTTTAAGTTATGCAAAGAATAAATTTAGAGATGGAGTGTATCCGACAGTCCTCGAGCAAGAGTAATTTGTATTTATGGAATTTAATATAACTATAATAAAGCAGCAGAAGCAGAACAGAAAGTCTAATGTTGTATACAATACTTAAACAATGGAAGTGAGTTAATTTTATAAGTTTGAATAAGGAGTGAGAAATTAAAATGATTAAGACTAGTTAAGAAATTGAATGATGATTAGTTAAGAGCAAAGATGAGTTGAGCGAGCAGTGGAAAGTTAAGAAGCAAAGACCAGTTTAAATAGTAAACAGTGAAGAACTTTAATGGTAAATAATTGAATGTTAAAATAGAATAAGAGTACTAATAAATACAAATTTAAATTCAAGTTACTTTAAAAAAAGAAAGAAAATACAAATAGACAATAATAGAAATTCATTTCTCTCACAATGTATTTTTCAGTCAGATCAGAATGATGTTTATCTTTAGTGTAGTTGCACAATAAAAATTAATACGGCCATTGATGATTTATACCTTTACGCTACCGAAATGCCATCGTATTTTTTAATTAATTCCGAAGCAGAATTAGATTATAAATATTTTAGACAGATTTGCGTATTTATCAAACTTTTGTCGAATATCGGAGACGAAAAATAATGATAATTTAATCTGCTGGCGAGAGAATGTTCCGTTAAATATAGAAATACTATCCTATTAAACTAGACTTAATAACGTCTCTAATTAATTTACGATAAGTGAAATTAATTAATTATTAATTCTACAAGTAAAATTAATTTTGGGTAATCTGAATTGAAGGGGAGGAAGACAATAATAAAAGAAAGAAAAAAAAAAAGAAACAAGCAGAATTCAACAGGAAACAGATTTTATTATTATTCAAAAATTGTTCCTAAAATAACATCTGTACATATACAAATTTCACGAGTAAGCATTTGCTTTGTGCTTCGGAAGAAATGTGAAATTCTCCGGAATGGGTCCAAGAAGCATTTCACTAAAAAAAAAAAAAAAATTGAGGAGTTAGTTAAAATTGTCTTCATTTAATTTCGTATGATAAAAGCATTAATTTCTTTCACAAAATATACGCCAAAAAACCATCCAGAGAGTTGCTTCCCCCCATACTCTCATAGTCTAAATCAATTTAGAATATAGTCCAATAAGCTTAAAGCCTAGCTAAAAAGATATTAAGAATATCACCCCATGTTCTGTCCAAAAAAAAGGCCCATAAAATTGTTTCTTCTATGCACTCCTACTCAGAAAACCACCAAGAATATTGTTTCTGAACAAAGAAATGTTTCTTCGTAAGCTGGTAACCGTCGTAAGAGGTATGGTGATCATAAATGACGTTAAACTATGTCCAATTTGTTCATTAATTAAAACTGAAATGAGCAAATCAAACATCAATTAAATCCTCATATCTATGCATCTAATGGATGCAATAGGAATGTAACACTGGACCAAATTATTTTGTTGTGTCCATATAATACTCTGTCTGCAAACGTAATTACATACAAATTTAAAGTTTTTTTTTTTTTACTACAAGCAGTATCCGCGAGCTGTTTTTTCTGTATAGCGTACAGTCTCCTTTGGTAATTTGCTTACATTATAGATTTTTTCCTTTTTAATTGCAGATCTAACGAGGTATCCAGCAGTATTTTGTTTTGGTATTATTATATAGAAGAATACCCTAGGTAAGTTATTGACTCACTAATCCATATTTGCTTATTTCTTTCCCCTTCTATTAGAGGTAAATTTGACGACATCTTAACGTTATTATGCAGAATCTCTATATTTTTAATTAACCAACCTTATTTTTATCCAGTCGGCGCAACTCGGACTGGCCAGCAACGTTTCCAAGTCGTTTCTTCCTCGATAGGGAGAGGGACGTTCGTTAATTTTCTGCGGGAGTCTCTCCAGTAAACCAATCGGTATGTATCTGCAATACAAAGATAAAACACAGTAAATTGGGCTACCATTTGCTAATAAAATATGCTATTATACCATTAATACAATCAAACTCCATAACTTTACACACAAATTATACTAATGATGATGGACATACTTAAGTATTGCCATCTGGTGAGTGAAATTGTAAGTACAAAGCCAGAATATTTTATAATTGTTTTGTGGTTTTTAATAAGGGCCTAAATACTGTAATTTAATGGCATTTAGAAATTGCACAATTACAATTAAAAAAAAAAAATAAATAAAAATTCCTTATTAGCGGAGATTTGAAACTTGTAATAAATTGGAATACCAAATTCCAATTTACAAATCTTAGAACAATTTGCATGATACACTGAATTTTGCATTACTTCAGATACTTTAGAGATGGTGGGCCAACACTTTGAGTACCTAAACTCTGATTTTCAACCAGGGTGCCATGACGATACTTCTGGGTGTGTCAAAATATAGCAGTGAGTAGCATTGTAATGTATGGAAGTATATAAAGTAGTGCTGCATGAAAAATTTACCAAATTGGAGGTTCCACTGTTAGAAAAGGGTCAAAAACACTGCCTTAACTGCTCAGCCACTAATTAATATACCTTGAGATGCTCTCTACAGATACAGTATCAATCTGTTATGTATGTTTATACAATACAACAACAGCTGCTTCTTGCAGAATGTATTATTTGAATAATAGGATGTGAATTCATCAGTTGGACCTAACCATCTAGACATAATTACACAGTTCTAATCTTTCTAAATCTGTCGACATAATATTTAAATCAATAAGCATTTCATATGTAAAGACATGAGATTTAACACACTTGATATTCTATTGCAAGGTTACAAATCTGACCTTTGAACTTCATTATCCTGCACGATTTAAGTATAAAAAAATAATATCCATTTGATTGAGTCTTTTTTTAGTAATATATATTCAAAGTTAACTTAGGATTCATGTCTTTATCTAGAAAGCTTTATTTATCCAACAACACACTAAACGAAACAGTAAAATGAAATGTAAACTGTGAGGTAGTCCAGGAATGGGCAACCTGCAGCCCCCCGGGCTGCATGCGGCCTGCGTTGCATAAAATATGAATAAATATATCAATTTTCCAGCTCAAGGAAGTATGCAGCAAAAATTCAAACGTTATTTTCTACAACTTATGTTTGTGAATAGGTTTTCTCACAATGAATTTAGTATAAATTAAAACAAGAAACCGGCTAACAGACTCGCATCAAAACTAATTTAAAACTAGCAGTGACTAATATTTAACCAAATAATTTCGAATATATTATGTTGACATCAGTTCCAGAAGCTAGATTAAGTATACCTATGCTAATTTATAATTATATACGAATAAATAATTGTGATTTACCAGCATTTTTCTTCTCTTCTTTTGTATGCGGCCCGCGTCATTTCAAAAGTTTCAAAATGCAGCCCTTACATAGAAAAAGGTTGCCCATCCCTGAGCTAGCCTATTGCCGAACAGTAAGCTTCATGGTTTTAATGTTGCATTATTAATTGTAAGATTCATGTTTGGATATTTTTTGTATATTTTAATGTTATTTTGCGCTGAATAACTTCAGGATGGTAAGCTCCTGCATTCACATCACATTGTGACTTCTCAGTGATACAAGCTCTTAAATGTCAGTAAAAACTATGTAATTTTCTGGTTTAGGATTAAAAAAGGGCACAGGCCTGAAATGCCTATGTGGTGTAAATAAAGAATTCAGAAGGAATTTAATAAAATAAAAATTACATTACAGTGACTATTAGTCCTATCTTCATTGCTTGCCATGTCCAATCACCAGGAACAACTATTTTCCATTGCAGAGACAACCTTTCTTTTAGAGGCTATGCCTCTGCACAAATATGTAAAACAGTCTAAAATGTCCACAGGTGACAATCCCAACACAATTAAAAATATAATATTTCGTTGTAAAAAAGGGCTGGCAGAATTACAATTTACACATTTGTGCAGAGGCATAGCCTCTAAAGAAAGGTTGCTTCTGCAATGGAAAATAGTTGTTCCTAATGATTGGATATGGCAAGCAATGAAGATAGGACTAGTATCCATCTATAATAATGTAATATTTACTTTATTAAATTATAATTCTGCCAGCCCTTTTTACAAATTCAGAAGGAAACTGCCAAATCCAAGTTTAACAGATGTGGGTAAATGGATAGGGCAATGCAATACAAGAGAAATATAAACAAATCAAGCAACTGTATTTCTGACAATAATTCAGATTTAACACTAAGTGCTACATTAAAAGAACTAGAAACTGCCCAAGTTTATGTTATAGGCAGGGCTGTGGAGTCACGTAAAAATCTACCGACTCCAACTCTGACTACGTTTCATATACATAACAAGTTGGTAAGTAAAAGGGAGTTGGAGTCAGCAGATTTTTTGATGACTCCGACTCCACAGCCCTGGTTATAGGACTACAGATGTGTCATGTTACCAAAGGAACACATGTACTGTACAAGCAGTAGTCCAGTTTTCCTCATGCACTGTAGCATGTTTTCCTGGATGGTCATAATTGCAGCTGTAATGGAGTTTCTGTCAAAGGTGTGTGTAATGACAACACACAAACTGTATCCTTTAATACCCTGACAGAAAAGATCACACATTGTGAGGTGAGATCCAGAGATCTGGGAGGCATCTGTATGGCACTAAATCATCACTATTGCAACACCCAAACACACTAGCAGTTTGGGAGTTTGCATTCAGGTATTGACACACCTCAGTAAGCTAATGAGACAGAGCCCACATCCTGCTGGAAAACAGTCATTGGAAATGCCTACTGTTGCCTAGCCCACCATTTTGCCAGCTGGTTTGTCTCATGAAAATCTTCACAGGTGTGTTTTAAATTTGTAGAATCTCTCTCTTGTTTCATGTCTGGCATAGACATCCCAGCTTGATACTTTGGAAGTTGCAGGACTTTAAAACCCAATGATTAACTTATAATTAACCTGTACTTCTTCTATTGGAAATTGGCCCCTATTTGTGTGTTATGCATGTTGAAGAAAACCCAGAAAACTTCAAGTGACCATCCCATTGATTGGGTGTGAACCCAAAACTAATTACAGGTGTTTGGTGATTCTTTACATTTGGACAAAAACATCTGGTCCCAGCATAGCAATAGGCCTATCAATGTATTTTTATCTTGATTAAGTGTTGCTTTCTGCAGCTACCAGATAATGGATAAAATAGAGAGTTTTATCTTGTAACTGCTAGTAAGCAGTAAATACAATAAAATATCACGGAAAATGTAATTCATAAATACTATCATTGATAATATGGCTTATGGGAATTGCAGTTTTGAAATCATTCCTGGACAAAACTTTTCTAGATTTCTCTAAAACAAAATGGTTTTTAACACTGCTATTGCCAAGTTATGCTAATTAATTAGTCTTTAACCAAAGAATGCTGATATTATATTTCCAATTTCTGTTCTTATCACACACTTTCTCACAAGACTAAACCATCTGTAGTAACTGTTTTAATGGATACTTGTCTGAGGACAGTGTCTGATAAATCTAGATTTTGCTGAAATCTACATTATAATCATGAGAAGAACAAAAAACAGTAACAGCACAAATTTAACTTTACAGTATGTATAATAAATAGGGAAAACATTGATTTGCATTTGCAAATCAATATCTGTTTTCCCTATTTATTATTTACCCTTTATTATACATTAATATACCTAAGTACAACAATAACAAAGTAAAATACATGGAGAGCAAACTCTTCACCTTACTGGAAATCACTATGTCATCTGTTGATTGTAGTGCCACGAAACTAGGTCATATATACATAACATTCTACTAGATTTTGAGTAAATTAATTTACCTTCAAATACAGTAATTGCATTACGATATTTCTTGCTCATAAAATTTTAAATGTGCGTTCCTTCGTATAACACAAATGTAAACAAAAATGAGTCACTGTATTATCTGAAAGATCCCAGTCCTGTGAAGTTTCTACATATTTTAATTAATAAATTTTAAATTATTGTTTTTAAAGTTTAATGATCTGCACCAAATGAACTTTTAAAGGTTAACATTAAATATTGCATGTATACAAACCCAGATTTGATTGCAAAAAAGTTATCATTAGAAAAACTAGCCGACAATTGATTTTAGTTTGTACAGTTCATTATTTTGAAATTTGCAAGCAGAACATTAAGAGTAATTAATGTTCGATAAACTGATGTGCAATTCATCCACAGTCAGAAGCGTATTATATGGTAATTTCTACAAAGTATGTTCTAAGGAACGCTTTCTTAGATAACATATTAAATTGTGACAATTGTGTCAATCTCAAATCAATTTTCAGACAAAAATGATGCCTCACTTGAGCCTAATGACAAGTAACCAACATCAGGCAGAACTAAACAAGAATAACTACCTGCCATTGTCAAAACAATTGTTACCTGGTATTACAATTAAATTATGGTTTTCCTAAACAAATAAAAAGCAATAAATGTTTGATAAAAGATAAAAATTTGTTGTTTAATTCAGAATAAAACTCCAGAATTTGAAAATTGAGTTCATTTGTTAGTATACGTTAAATTCTTTATTATATCATTAAAGACATAGAGGCAAAAGAATTAGTAAATGTTTGTAGTTAGAGAAATTATCGGTTTGATTTGTGATACGAGAAGGTTCCTTTCTGTGAAAATGACCAATTATAATTAAATGAGCAATTATTTATTGTGACATCATCACAATAAATAATTGCTCGTTTTCGACATCGTCACAATGCCATGTTGCAATTTTTAATCATATTTTTAAAATTTATTTAATTTAAAATATATTCTCTCCACTTCAAATTAGTAATGTCTTGTCCCCTGTAAATAATACTTTTCCTGTTCACAACAGAGTCATGCTATCATCTATATAATTCCTTACAGGGGAAAATTTTTGAATTGAAATAATGTGACTTTTATTTTGCATTAGAGGTTCATATATACGAGAGTCATTCTAAAAGAAAAGAACGTTTTGATCTGACAAGCCATACAGTTGTCCCACCACCCTCCACTGCCGCGGCATGGACCTTCCCATGTTTTCGCGTCAGTCTGATGCTAACAGCGAGCCACAATCATCGTTTACCATTTACAGTGTGACTTTGAAATGTGTGACAAAATTAAAGATCCCACCAAGTATGAGGTTCGTAGTGTGATATGCTTTTTGAATGCGAAAAAAGTCTGCTCTATCAAAATTTACAGACAGATAACCAAGGTTTATAGTAATGTGATGAATGGAGCGTCAGTTCGAAACAAACAATAGGGATTGTTGTCCAGAGGCA
This sequence comes from Centruroides sculpturatus, assembly GCF_000671375.1. Taxonomy (NCBI): domain Eukaryota; kingdom Metazoa; phylum Arthropoda; class Arachnida; order Scorpiones; family Buthidae; genus Centruroides; species Centruroides sculpturatus. The sequence continues at coordinate 405,881 of NW_019384443.1, forward strand.
TTGTTCTTCTTCAGGATAACGCATGTCCGCATGCTGCTGCACTGACGAAGAACTTGCTTCAGCAGTTTAAGTGGGAAGTTTTTGAACATCCTTCTTATAGCCGGACTAGGCTTCGAGTGATTACATCTTTTCCCAAAATTGAAGGATTTTTTAGCCGGGAATCACTATGGATGTGACAACAAACTGAAAGAGGCCATTAATGACTGTTTCAAGAACTTGGCGGTAACTGAGTGTACAGAAGGCATGATGATATGCTATGACAAATGTTAAAATTTGTATGGCAACTATGTAGAAATATAGTTAAGGTATCATCTGTGTTGTGAAATAAGTTTTGTTTCATTATCTTAAATAAAAATATCTAGAGAAACAAGCGTTCTTTACTTTTAGAATGACCCTCATAGGGAAAGCTTGGGGGCAGGAGGTCCCAATTAACTATCTGTTCTTGGATTTCATCTGTCTAATGCCATTCTTGAGATTAAGGAAAGACACACAGATGGATGACAGTAGAAATTTATAGGTTTACAATTTTTTTCAAATTGCTACACAATAAACATTATCTGTTTACTGAATAACAATTTGAAAAAATTGAATGTTTTATTAATGAACTTCTGCAGTTCATTAATAAAACATTCATCTTCATCCCACTGTTTCAACATACAATGACTGATGACGACAATCAGATTAGATAGATAAGGCAGGCAACAACACGGGCAATCTGTCAAGAGGAGTACCTCTTAAGAGGACTTTATGGAAAACTGGCTTCTATTTAGGTGTTAGACACATGCAGAAAACTCTATTGGCAAAGTTGTTGGTCAGGTGTGAACCCACAACCAACTACCAGTGTTTAGTGGTTTTGTCCACTTGGCCACTACTTGTTCCATTAATGACAACTGATAATGATTTCAGATCATTAGCCACTTATTGAGGCCAATAGCACTAAAAGGCAGTTTAAAAATACCTCAATACCAGTTTTGGGTGTTGATTAACCAAAAATACTATACACCGACACCCAAAGTCAGCAAATAAACTCCAACACTTTACTCAAACGGACATCTTCAGCAATGATAAGAAATGACAATGACTTGAAGGGCGAATCTATTTATGAAGAATCCGCACCATCCTAGCGCAACTTATTCAAAAGATGTATAAAAATGATCTTGGTTAGGATATTTATAATTATGTTTAGCTCAATATCAACATGTTTCACAAACACACTTGAAGAACTTGATGTTGTGAAAATAATTTTTATAAACATATTATCCATGAGTATTAATCGATTCCACTGAGTATCTGGATGGAGTGAGTGTCTGAATTATTTGATGACAGAAGCTTTGTCATGGTGGGTACACATGTTATCTTCAACATATATTAAATCAAATATACAACGGGGTTACATTCTGCAAAACCACTGCAAACATGGTAAGGAAAAATACATTAAAACAATATGGCTAGGTAAAAAATAAAAACATGTTTTTATACAAATAAATTTTGCTAACACATTTCTAATCTCTGCCATATGTAATTTTTCTTACAGCAAATTTGGTTACTCGCACTTTCTGCACCAAAGTTTTCTCTTTAATAATGAACTCCGCAAATAAAACATAATATGAGAACATATATTAACCAATAACAGGAATTATTATGATAAATAAATGTCAATAAATATAGAAGTGTGGAAAATGAATGTCTAAATATGCAGTTATCCCTCAACTATCTGATGATGAATTAAGTATTAAATTCAGTTGACTGGATTTGGTAACTAAACTACTACTACTATCATCTGCCAATAAAGAGTAATATTGTTGGCTGCCAAGATAAACATTCTTATATCTTGAACATTTTTTATGAAAAAATTCCTCCTAAAAATAGTTTGCAAAGAGAATATATATGTATTCAATACCAAACTATGCTATAACCGTATGTAAAGTAGCCATATTGCCTAATAACAATCCCTATCTCTTGTTTCAGTGGTTGGCTCCTTAGTGTACTATGTACATGACATATCGTACCAAGTGTTGCTTCTATGAAGTGGTGATATTTGCATCATTATATCAATGTATTTATGTTGCATTTTTCACCTGTGAGATCCAAACTTCTCTGGCCAATATGGCACTATTGGAATTATTGGATTGCAACAGTTCTCTTTCTTGATCCTCTACGTCCAGGGTCACCAATATTTTCTAGTTAATATTTCGATCAATTTTATAATATGATGTATCAAAATGCTGTTTTATCGTTTCCAAAACACTCGGCACACATTCACTTAATATAACAACTAGTAAATTACCAGTAATAATCAAAATACCTGTGTGCAAAAGAAAGCCACTCCAGCAGAAATCGTCTAGTTTTTTCGACCCCCTGCAATTTTAAAACATCGTCATGAAAAATACTTAAATTGATATAAAATGTGCTTCATTAAATAATATCACTTACTTCGGTATCACTTCCCCAGTGTTCCAGTCCGTAATTAACGTAACGTTTGATTACGTCAAAGCGTTCGGAAGAAGAAATGTCCCAGTGACGCCGTTCTTTTATTTCGTCGAATATCCAAGGTTTTATGAGCGCACCCCTGTAAATGTTACATGGATGGAAAACTTGTAATTCAATAATTATCAAGCGAAAGAAAAATTCTGTTACATGAATTCTATGAAATTAAATTGATAGAAATATTCTGAATATAAAGAAATCCCTGTTTATTTAAAAAAGATTGGCAAACATTTTACACTTCTTCTCACTTTCAATTATTTGGAAATATCAGAGAGGTTGCGGCCATCGTATTCAGCCCAAAACGTAAATGGTGGACGGGTCGATAATGGTGTTTGCTACATCTAGCATGGCGAGTAAAAGATCAGTTTAAACTTCATTTTTTTTGTGTTTGGGGTTAAAATTATGACCTGTTTTATTAAAATAATGATTATTTAAGCATTTACGAATAATATTGTAAAGAAACAGATGATTTTAATCCAGAAATTATTCAATTTTTTAGCAAGTGATATGAAGTGCCTATAGAATTTACATATATTTGCCTTCATAATATAAATAGCTTATCTTATGGTAGGTTTGTTCTTCCATGGCATCTTCTACCATCAACAGCATAATACGTTTGTAAATTTTCTAAAACTTAATTTTCCGAGCTGCTTTTGAATTTACACAAGCCACTACTTCCCTCTACAAACGTATGAGATAGTCCTATCGTACAGTAGGAGACACAACGCTAATTAATAATAATTAGTGTTATTAAACATCCTATAAATACTTTAAAATAGTTTAATTTGTTTTTTTACCTTTGCTGGTAAGCCTCGATGTTAAATGTATCTGCCATTTTTTCAACAAATTTCCTGTGAGTCAATGCGCAACGTTCACTGAGTCACGTGGTGTTGTGAATGTGTGCCACAACGATTTTTTCTTGGAGTTAAAACTTAAACCATATACTTCCGCTTGCTGTGTACAAATAACGTTTGAACTTGCACCGCAACCTCTCTATTAATGTCACTTTCCATAGGTCTAGCATTAATTTATAGTCTGATGGCAGCAGACTTTGTAGAGTTTAATCATATTCATCATCCATTCAACTAGATGTTGAACTAAGATCCGCGTACAGGTTTAGTAACACAGCTCCAAAGCTGAACTATGTTCAACTTGGAGTTGTGTTACTAAACCTGTATGGAACATGCTGTGTAAATATGGAGTTGTATTATGCCAACACCATGCTCAGAAAGTTAGTTGCCAGCCAGACCTTGACTATAAACTGGATGAAGTTCTTGTTGCCTTCAGCAACCTCGAAACTCCATGCTGCCATTGGACTACAAGACAAAACAATTTCATTTTTAAACCCAACACCATTCAATCTTGCACATAAATTCCATACAAATGGCACAAAACTGTCCTCAATACACCATCTTGGAGCCAACAATTCTGTCAATTCTGTAATTGAAATGAGGACATACCTGTACCATTTATCAATGGCTAATTCACTTTGGACAATTAAACTACAAAGAATAACTTATATACACGAAAAGAAAAATTATAAAGGTAAAATAACATTTCCAGGGAGTCAAAACCATAGTTAAGTACTCTCAAGAACACCTCATCCGTGGCATCACTAAAAGTGAACCCCGAGGTAAAATATCCTTGAAAGCATTTGAAAAGTCAAAACTCTAGCAAATTAAACAGGTTAATAACTTTATAAATGAAAATCAAATACATCATTTTACAAAATACCATAATTGAATTTTAAAAAATGGTTGCCCTTTTGCTAATATTTGAAATTTAGGTAAGTCAAAAGTCATATGTAATTACAATGCAAGCGTCACATTAGGAATGCTATACATGCATACAATACCGTCTTGATCTTGGTTATAGTTTGCGTTCGGATTCTTGGATCCAATATATATTAACTAATGGTACAGATGAAAGAATTACGACAATACAGGTATACCTCGATTTACGTCGTTTCGAGTTACGTCGTTCCCGATTATACGTCGTTTGTCAAAAAAGTATATGGAAAAATAAAAATCAAGTTTAACTCATTTTATTCGACTTTACGTCTGTCCGCCACAAATATTGAAGTCGTAATATCACTAGAAAAGCGTTTAAAGCACATAAAATCATATTAAAATATATACATTTACAAGTATGTACTGTATTTACAGTACATGCATTCGTAAATTTAGATTACTTTTTTCTGTACTATATTAAAAACTAAAATTTATTTGTTTGTAAGCTTAAAATAGATTTTTATTAACCATATATTATTAAAAATGCTTTAATAAATAAAATACAGAACTGGGAATGGTAATTTATAGTTTAGCCTAGTGACAAGTAGATTCGGAGACAAGTAAATTCGACTTACGTCGCTTTCCTGGAACCAATTACCGACGTAAGGCGAGGTATACCTGTAGTTGGCATCAATAATTTTGATAATCAGGATAAATGACTGGTTGTAAACTTCCAATTGTTAAGAAATTAGTTGTCGAACATACATTTCTACACAATAGCGAGGTTGAGGCCGAAGTTTTAAACGCGAAAACGTGTACATCAGACGTTCAGTGCCGCTTTCCTGTAAGCCAAGTAGTTTGACAATGGCATTTGGAATGTCAAGCATGATTCCACTAACTTTCCAAACACCATTGTCAAACTTCTAGGCTTACAGGAAAGCGACACTGAACGTCCGACGTACACGTTTTCGCATTTAAAACTTCGGCCTCAACCTCGCTAACAATTCAGCATATGGTGATATAATCACACCATTGTATCACATCTGTCAGTAATTATTGTGATATTCTCTCACATAAATATGATAAAATCCTTCTAATCTGAACTTTAAATTAATTTCCAAAAAAGGATTCTTTATGATTACATCCTAATCTAAGAATGAAACTAACGAAAAGTAACAAATGCTTACCTCGCTATCATCACACCAGATATACTAGTGTTGTTTAATCTTTCGTCGACATCTTCAAATGATAAAATGTCTCCACTTCCTGAAACATAAATATCAATTTATTAAACAGTTTTGTAAAAATGAATGAGTAATTTAATTTTAAGAATCAATTGTCAAAGTTTAAAACAGAATTTTCTATGATGCATATTTTTCAAATATGAGAGTTTGAAGATCTAGTGATGGATTAGAGCCAGTCGAACCCAATTTTTGACAAATCCCTGCATTTGAATCGGTAAATTTTGTGTATCCAGAAATTTCCTTCTCCAAATATTGCCACGATAACAATTCTTTATTGGGCTGCATTTTGTAAAAACTGTAGACCTATAAATTCCCGCTGGCATCCGTCCATTTTCCTTAATCTCAAGAATGGAATTAAATAGATGAAAGACAAGATCAGATATGGAAACCTTAGTGCAGGAAGCTCCAATTAACTATATAAGAACTTCCGATGCAAACCGAAAGTCATGTCATTTCAATTCAAAATTCCCCCCCGAAAGGTGTTAAGCCCTGGTCACACTATGCGATTTCCAGCCGCGCAGGTGACTGCAACTGCAACGGCTGTTTCCATTAACTAGTAATCCCCCTCGAAAACTGGCGCGACTGCAATCGCAACTAGAAACAAAAAGTTTGTTCTACTCGCGACGATTGCAAACGTGCATCCAATCAACAAACGCCTTTATGCCATGTCATACAGTGACAACATTGAAAATAGTTCATCATCATGGCGGATAGTCAGAGGATTAATACTTTTACAGAATCGAGATTGATTGAGCTTATTCAGGCTCACGAATACCTGTAGGATTTTAATTCTTCGTTTTATCGAAGATTTTATCTTTTCATGTATTTTCACCAGCTCTATTAAAATAATCGCCCTTTTTCTTTTATTCATTCCAGAAAAGGAACTGCTTGCTATTTTAATAAGAAAAGTGGCTAAAATTCCGTAAATACTCTGAAGTAGAATGTAAAATATCGGCAAACTCACGAAAGTAGTAAAAAATAAGCTACTGTAATTTTATTGGTTTATTATAGGGTCATGTGTTTCCAAGTTGCAACGTCAATGAACAATGTGTGACCACGAGAAGATGTCCGCGACTCGCGCTTGTTGCAGCTGCAGTCGCCTGCGCGGCTAGAAATTGCATAGTGTGACCAGGGCTTTAGATAATGACCGGCATGACACTATTGTTAGAGGAAAAGTATGATGTACAGTGGCAAGCCATTACTAATTTCAGATGGAGAGCATATATTTTAAATTAAATAAATTAAAAATATGATTACAACTTGCAGCCTGGCATTGTGATGAGGTTACAATGAATAATTGCTCGTTTTATTTGTAATCTTGTGGCAGGAGTAACCTATCTCCTGCCACAAGAGCTCCCAACCTTCTCATGCATCTGGGCTGTGGAAAAATGTTTCAAGAATCCGCAGACTGGACAAGTAATGAGGGACAGCACAACGTTTGAGTCACCAATTCTGATCAAACTCGGTGAGGATATACCCGACGACTGACTCGAGCAAAGAAGTAAGGCGCACTACTCAAAATTAAATAAGAAAATTGAAGTTGAAAATTGCACAATCATTTAAAACCTTTAAAATTTCTATCATTTATAGAGCAGTCAGTGGTTCCGTGCCAATTTCATAATCAGCAGGTTGATGTTGTGAATCTCGTTAGTATGAATGTGAGATATACATATTAAAAATTTTAAATGATTGTACAATTTTCAACTTTAATTTTCTCATTTAACTGTGAGTAGTGCATCTTACTCAGGAGTGGCCAACAGTTTTTACCCCCGGGCCGAATTGGAAAGAAAACTTTTTTCACGGACCGAACCAGAGGCTGCCCTAGGAAGATTTTGAGGTGGTGCGAGATCTCATTGTGGTGTGGTGTAATTGTACATAGAGATTACAGATACATTTTTCACATTATCATGCTTTATCAACATTCTACGCTGTACTTAAGAGATTTGTAATGGAGGGTTAACTCTAAACGCACAGTGAGTTGTTGACCTTTTTTCTTTTTTAGGTGTCAGAATTTTTCATCGAGCTATTCGGACTTCGGTAGCTAATGTTGAAGAAGGATTAATCGCGGGCTGCATAAATTCATTAGACGGGCCGTATGTTGGCCACGCCTGATCTTACTGCTTGGCTGAAATCAATCCTTGGGGATGCACCATTTCCTCACCAAGTCTGTTCAAAATTGGTGATTCCACAAGATGCCATTCCTTTGTAAGTTGAAAATATGTAGAATGTTTTCTAAATATTTAAATCTACCCTAATCTAATCCAGTTTTTGGACTAGATTAAAGCCAATTTGATTAATTTTAATTAAAATATGTTCTGAACTTTATACCAAATGTTGGTACAACTGCCTGAGGTTAATAATTTACTCCATTTGTCCAAATATACTTAAAATATATCGTAAAAGTTATATGCCACCAGTTAGTAAATCAAATAGTTCAATATAATCCCAGCATTCATGCATTTAAAATAGGAGAACTAAACATCTATTTGTTTGATCTTTATATCATAGTTTGGCTCTGTAATTATTATTTAATCTTAATTATTTTTATACTTCTACGGTGCTTACCGAATAACGGAATGGGGTCGGCCAGTTTGGCGCAACGATCGATGTAATTCCAGTCGGCCAACTTTGTGTACCTCTGTTCTCTGGATCGGCCGTGTAGCTGCAACGAAACATTTTTGCAGTTATGCGACAAGTTTAAGTAAATATCAATATATAAATAAAAATATTTATTTTTCACTGATTTTTCATTAAAAACTGTATTAAAAGACTTCAAGAATTTTAAGCAAAAATAATAATTTTGGATTACAAATAAAACATGGACTTGTAAATGGCATCCAGATGCCACTATAATAAGTGCCATCTGGAGAAACTAACCTCTACAATGCATTGTAGAGATTAGCTTGTTTGGTTGTATTTCATTACAATGGAATACAAACAAAACAAGCTTGTGCTAACGTCAAATATTTGATCGAAAAAGATGTTACATCAGTTGAGATTTTACATTTGCATGTTATGCATATCACCTATCAAGTAGAGAGAAACTGCAATACTTCTGTTGGGAAGTCCTTGTCCATCTGACCTACATTCCTGACTTGTTGCCACTCAAACACTGCTGCAACAATTCTCTCAACACAGATTCACTTAATCTGGCTGTTATCTATTCCATGTTTCCACATTGGAACTTGGAAAATTCCACACAGCTATCTCAGTAATTTGGCATAAACCCAAGACAATTAGAATTTCGTGTGCACGAGCCAACCAGCGGTCGAATAGATAGAATTGCCAGTTTGGCAATTCTATCTATTCGACCGCTGGTTGGCTCGTGCACACGAAACACGTATCGATAATAAGTTCGAGAGAAGAATTTTAAGCAGTATTTAAAATGTTCTCACAGCTAATTTACATTTAATTTACAAAAACTTAAAGACTACTTGAACTATTTTAAATATGTTCTTAAAACATTGCTGAAGGTTAAAATATGAAATGCAGTAGATGACAAATGTTTGTCATTCAAAACTTCAAACTTTACACATGTTTCTTAAATAAATCAATAGGACAGAGATCAAAATTTATACTTACAGTGATTAGATCGATTCGGTCCCTCCAGCTATGCATTCGGCCAATGACATTATGCGCGATGTTCTTGTTTTCATGGATGCCCGTTCGCATTTTCACGGTGAGTGGAATGGGTACTACAGATGACATTCCAAATATAATTTCCTCCAATTTCTTAACGCGGCCCATCATGCCACATCCCGCACCCTGTTGATAGAAATTTTTCACGTTACAATGTACTGTAGAGTTGCAAATCAATAATGGAAAATAAAGTGGCAAACTTTTTGATAAATCAGGTCAATTGGACAACCCATGTTAATATCAATGAAATCTGCATCCGTTTTATCGTAAACCAACTGGGCACAGCGTGTCATAATGTCTGCAAATGAACCGCAGAGCTAAAGGAATAGAAACAAAAACATGAATCAGCAAAGGATTTACAGATTCTCTTACAAACAGAAGTAAACGAGATGCTATTGACAGAATTTACAGACAAGATGCACTGTCTTATGCATCCATCTGTAGACTTCTCTTGGCGATTCTTACCTGAACTCCGAAGATAGTTTCGGAAGAGTGACGTTTCAGTAGAGCCCATTCGGACTGCTGTCCCTGTAGGACATTGACAGCCAGGGCCATTTCGCTGCAGGTGATGTCGGCACCAAATTCTTTGCAGATGCGTCGAAATGGAAGATTTCCGACCTTGAAATTTTTTGTTTTGGTTACAAAGTTTTAAAAATATATTTCATAAATATATGCTGAAAAGTGAACGAATTCTATGTTTTTCTATTAAATTATTAACAAGCTTTAAATAAATAAAATGAAAGGTTTATTTACCGTAGTCAAGGGAGCCAAGTAAAGTTTTCCTTTGAAATCAATCTGAAGCAAAACAAAAAACATAAGTATTGATTCAGATGTTTTACTTAATTAATTTCTCTTAAGTTGGATATCCACACAAGCAATTTCGCCAAGCCAAATGGCAAAAATACAATTCGTGCAGAATTCTGATAATCACACTGTTAATATCCATATATTTGTACACTATCAGAAGGAAAGAATAAAGAATAAATCAAATGACAATGCAGTCGCATTACCGACGACCGTTCTTTGTGTAAAACGAAACATTGATTTATTAATATTTTCATTGGTTTTTATCTTCATACTTTCCACTGCTTTAATCAAAAATTTCGGAAAAATTGCAAGTTTTCTGTTATTTTCTCAGTTGCTGCATTTGTCTGCAAGCCATTTGGTTGGTTATGATGTCAAATCACCTGACGATTTTTACCCGTGGTCTCGACCGGCGGTGTCTGACTTGCACAGTGAAAAGCACATCTGACTCAAGCGCGCAAATTGTGCAGTCACGCATGATTTGGATACCAAATCTTTTAAGTTGCATGTGCACACAGTGAAATCACTCGTGTGGATACACATCTACATCTATACAAAGAATAGAATATATGTTTAAAATAGTTTTATTGTAAAGTTTTTTCTGTTTTTTGACATTTAATGCACCTGCAAATCGAGCCATGGGTTGCACAAAAGAATGTAAATCTGCAGCAATCACTCGATTTTAGATTTCTTCGTGCAACCTGTTTCATTAAAGTGTTTTGCTTGTTGCAAAACGATTATTATATACCAAATTCTAGGATACTGTTTCCCATCAAATAATGATGATAAATTATAAATCTGATCAGATTCAAACTCCAATTTGTGGTGATGAGCAGTGTTTCGATGCATCGTCAAAACACTACTGTATAGAAGATGCACTTCCACCTAAGGTGAAGATGCCAAACCTTCATCATATCCAGTAAATTGACATTCAAAGTATAAACAACAGTAATTAGTTTCTTAAAATTAAGCTAAATATTTAAATAAAAGTCATTTTGTATCATTTGACACAATTTACAAGCGAAATTTTATCATCATCTCATTGTTAGTTAAATTCTTTATAACCTCTCGATTATTCGTTAGAATTCCTTTCTTAATATTTGCTTTGTAAATCCCAAAATTTCATCTAAATCTAAATAGTTTTGCATCAAATTGATACAGAATGACTTGCAGCAACTTTGGCTGCAGGCAAAGAAATGGAATTGCAAACCTTTCGATGTTCGTTAATGCGAGTTTTAATGACGTCTTCGTCTGTAACACAACCGGATAATTGCTTGGTCGTTTGTAAATTTTCTAAATCTGACAACGTTTCGTGTTGAACTTCAATGCACGCCTTTAGCACCAACGTCTTCTCGTTGTTTTCGGCACGTTCATTTTTTATTGCCGACAAATTCATAATATCACATTTATTTGCATCTTTTACATCATTTTGTTCTTGTACTTGGGTTTTATCACAGTTGACGGGTTCGCTTCCCATTAGACGACGAAATTCGCCACCGGTTATTAATTTCAGGTAATTGTCGGCCTTGGAAAAATTATATTCTCTCTTCCTGAGAGAAATCTGCAAGTCTCTAGTTAGTACATTTGTTGTAAAAACCATCCCTTCAAATTTCTTCCACTTTTCCTCGTCTATCACATTTTTACCTTGGTCGGAAATGTGATTGGAACCAAATCTACATATGAAGCTATATGGGCACTTACCATACGTGTCAAACAGATAACATGATCCCGGCACGTCGGGCGGTTTGGATTCCATAAACTTACGGACATCGTGACTGAAGCAGCAGCCATCGCCGAATGGGCATCCCGCTTCGGAAATGAATTTTAGGCACAGTTTGTCGGCTTTCGGTTTCTTGGTTTCGCGTGGCCTGTTCTTGTTCTGTCCCTTGAGCTTTTTTCTTGGAGGACCCTTTTCCTTTTCTCCGTTCAGCTCCACCTCAGACAGTAATTTCTTCTTGTCGGAACTCGTGACGTAGTCCAAATTAAGTTGCCGACAAGGTATTGGTAGCAAAAATCTGCAAGAAATATAAATGTTTAAATATATAAAAAGATTACGTGCATATCTATTAGAGTACAGTTTTCAATAGATATATGAAGGACATTTATAACAACCTTTGTAATCTCATACAAATTCTGGTCTAACAACATTATTGAAAAATGGTTTTCAGCTTCATTAATAGTCCTTAGCAGCTTAAACCACCAAACAAATAGTGAAAATTAACTTTGAGGTGGCAGGAACGGCAAACACCACCCGTAACATCTATCACATTAGATCTCAAATGTCCCCAGACTTTTAAGCATTTACCAAAGGGAAGAGCATTGATTACAAATGTGCAAACTCATTGTCATATTCTTTTTCTGTTCTGTGAAAGGCATCTCATATACATATCAATTGGTGAATTTTATACAGAGCTGTATTTCATTTTCTATAATTATAGCCATTAGGAAAAACTGTACAGTCGACCTCCCTATAACATGGGTTCCTATAACGGAAATTCTTATAATGTAGCAAAAAAATTGCGGCAGTATTCATATAAAGGGACTCGAAAAACGTTGTCGCCGACTCGTGTCGCGACAAGATTGGTCGAATTTGGACCAATAGTGGATGAGCAGCCGAACTATTTTCTGCCGTCCAGTGCCACACTACGGAAAGTTTAGGCGGGTAAATTCAGTTTGCTATCGTCTGTACAGTATTATATATAAATTAGGTACTGTATATATAATTATATATTAACTTAATTTATTGTAACTTTATTATAATTATATATATATATATATTTTCTGCCGTCCAGCATCACGCTACGGAGAGTTTAGGCAAGTAAGTCGAGTTTACTATCGTCTGTACAGTATGTAAATTAGGTACCGTAAGTCTAATACAGCACTAATTTTATACATTTCTTGTGAAAGAAACATTTCTTATTCAACGGCCATAAAAATTATTTATATTAATGATGTCTCCAAAGGTCAAGTTATTTTTCTGCGAAAAATTCGTTATCAGAAATCGCGGCCGCCGTTTCGTGCGCTGTTCCGCGACGAAAACAAGCTTGAGCAACGGCGTAGTCGAACGGTGCACACTCGGTAAGTAATCCTACAATTTTTTGTTTATAGCATAGTTTATACGGATTATTCCCAAAAAATTATACGTGTTTTGGAAATGTTGAGTGGAATTAGTCTAGAATCGGTTAATTTTATAGAAGAAAACCTTTCAAACAGCCTTAGTCCGTAAACTTCACACATGTCGGGCTGTGATTGGCTCATGTATTTAAGGATTCCTACAACGTAAAATTCTTATAAAGTGGAACGTATCTAAGCGTTATAGGGGGGTCTACTGTATTGATAATACAATACATGTGCAATCTACCAAGCCTTCCAGGAGGGCTTTTAATGGGAAACTGTCCCGTTTAGACATTACAGGCAGGTAAAAAACCCAAATAAACTCCACACGGCCCACTCTTCTGTTGTGGGTTCACACCCAAGCATTTGGTAGTTGTATCCACTCGGCCATCAAGCAAGGAACAGAAGTTCTATGACTGACAAGTCCAAAAACAGACACTACAGCCATTGAAGCATTGTGTTAAGCACAGACATAAGACAGATTGTTTCTTAGAGGAGGAGGATCTTTTAGATTTGTTCCAATTGTTCCACGTTTGTCTGTTCTTGTTTATTTTCGTTATATTCTAATAACCTATTTATATTTCTAGATAGATATGTCCTGCATTACTTAAGAAAATACATGATATACCTTTCACCATAATGAAGCAAAACTAATACATTAAAACATACAGAAACACAAAATTAAGTCGAATTACGCATATTCCTGCTATTTTAATGCAAAGTTTTATATAAATTTTCAATTTTATCAACAGTTTATCAATAAAGAAACACGTAAAAGTAGGCTTAAAACGATAACATTCATTCAAAACTTACTCCTTTTTGATAGGTGCGGCACCGGTTTCGGCCATAACAACTATAAAAATTTATTATTACGTATCTAAATTTATTTATTTTGTAATTTATATTTAAAAAATTAACAAAATTTTAACAGAAATTGAACATAGAAACACGCTCGATGTCATCACTCCATAGTCGAACACGTGGTTTCCTCACATGCTCCACCTACACAAACACGTACTTCATTAATTATTTATATTTATTTTTAAAGTAATTTGGTTAAAGTGATGTTTTATAAATCATTTTTGTGAAATTACTAGTATTAATTCATCATTGTTATGTATTACCGATCTAAAATCGTAATGAAAAACACCTCGGGGCGCATCGAACGCCATCTTGTTTCGTGTAAGAAAAAAAAAAAAAATGGCGGACTTCGCGGTGCGTGCGGTTGGCGTGTTATTGACATAAATCGATTGTTTTATGTATTTCTGACGCATTTACGAGTGTTTAACTACATTTTTACACTTATTTACTTGTTATATTATGGATCAATCGAAAATTAACAACTTCAGGCTGTCCCTCCTGATAATTGTTACTGTTCTGCTTAATGCTGTTTGTATGTATCTGTTCCTGACTGGGTTCTTACCTATAAAGACTGTAACAACAGGATATGCTACCCTGCAGGACGTTCCGGACTACAAGATCCTGTCTTCGCAGCGTAAGGATGGCGTTTACAAACGGAGCGTCGACAAGTTGGCGTTCGTTGTGGTGGATGCCCTGAGAGCGGATTTTGTCCCCTCGGTTAAGAGCGGTTTCTTTGACGGAGTCACCATGCCCTACGTTGAGAGTCTTATTCGTAGCAAGCAGGCGCTAGGATTTGTCGGACGGTGTCATTCTCCAACTGTCACGTTGCCGAGAATTAAATCCTTGCTGACGGGAAGCCTGCAGAGTTTCGTCGACTTGATCTTTAATCTGAATGCAAAGTCTTTGGACGAAGACAGCTTTGTTTTTCAGGCGTCGAAACATTCCAAGACAATGGTCTTCTACGGTGACGATACTTGGTTGAGGCTCTTTCCAAATCGTTTTGCTCGAAGCGAAGGAACCACTTCGTTCTTTGTCTCCGATTATACAGAAGTGGATAAGAATGTAACAGGACATTTAGAATCAGAGTTATCATCATTGGATTGGGACGTACTCTTCCTGCATTATCTCGGCGTCGATCACATCGGACATTTGGCGGGTCCGGATTCTCCGCTTCTACCTCCCAAACTTCAGGAAATGGACGGTGTTATTGAAATGATTCACAAAGCTCTTAAACAAAGAAAACGTAACAGTTCTCTACCTGATTTAATTGTGGTAACGGGCGATCATGGTATGAGCATTGGGGGAAATCACGGCGGAGTGTCACGACTGGAAGTTTCCGTTCCCGTTATTATTCTGTCGACGGATGAAGAGAAAGTTTCTCAGTTCGAGAATGAAGTATTTCAAATCGACATGGCATCGACGCTGTCCATCCTTTACGGTGTTCCGATCCCAAAAAATAATTACGGCCGCACAATGAAGGACGTCATGAATATGACAAAGATGACAATGGAACAGCAGTTGTTTGCTTTATATTATAATTCCTTGCAGCTAAACTATTTGCTTGAAAATAACGAAGAATTAATTCACAAACCTAACATGATAGAACCATTTCATCTACACAGAAGATGGATCTCTCTGAACGATAACAAAGCACCTGCCGAAGAACTTAATACGTTAGCCAATCAAATCATTCAAAAGTATGTGGCATACATGGAGAGAGCGAGAGAAATCTTGACAAATTCGGCAACAAAGTATAATGTAGCCGTTCTGATCGTCGCCATTATAATCGGTTGGCAGACTGCAATATCACTTTGGGGTTACATTGCGACATTTTCTAAAGACAACCTGTTGATTTGTTACAGTGTAGATTTCTCTCTGAAAGAGTTAGCAATGGTGTTTGTGTCGCTATTGTTCTTGTACATTTTGGATCGTATCTCTTCAGAAAGTGTCATTTTTCATTCTTGGAACACGCTATTAGTGTCGGCCACGTTTATCTGTTCCAGTTTACTGTTCGTAAAGTCTTTAAGTGTTCTGAAGAAGGTATCTTTAATTGCTTCTATCTTATCATCTGAAACAAATATATTCCTTGTCCTTGGTACTGCACTGTACGTGATATCGCTGTTATCGTCCAGCTTTATCGAAGAAGAACACCAAACGTGGTATTTTATTACAATCTCCTACTTCATCATATGTTTATACTCAACTTTTGAAACATCGGAAGAGTGTGATGAATTTAAATGTAACTGTCAACTCTCTTGTTATGTGTCTGCGAGAGATTCTTCGAACAAGACCGAATTACCTGTATACAATAAGAGCACAACGAGTAACAAAGTATTAGACTATGAATTTGTTAAAAATCGCAAATTTGTTGCTAGCTTGGCATTGATTGTTCTGAACAGGATCCTCCGTAGCTGGAATCAGACGGGTAACAAATGGGCACATCTCTCCGACATCGGAGATTATTTAAATCTTCCGGAGAATAAATTGGTGCTTACGACAGTTGTAATCTTGGCTATCATCTTTGTCGTGTTATTGATAGTCCGTAACAGAGAATCTTTACAGTCTTACTTCTTAACCGTATGCATTTTGTGTGTGTACTTCTACAGAGTCTGCAGCGGACAGTTGGCATTCTTTGTTAAAATCGACAAATGTGACCAAAACTACTTGATCAAAGTGGTTTATGTCATCTTACTAGCAACAATAACAATAAAGTACTTAACGTACCTCTGCAAGTCGTATCAAGGAGACATAGACGATTATGTCGTCGAGAAATGGAAACTACTTAGGTGTCTCGTACACTGCTGGATAGTGTTTTCGATCGTACTTCATCGTCCCCACAACATAATGATAGTAGCGTGTGTCATCCTACAGGAGAAGCTTGTTGCAAAATTACTTGCCAGCAAAAGTATAGAATCTATAACTATAGTGTATACATGGATGGCCATGTGCGCCTTCTTCTATCAGGGTAACTCTAACAGTTTATCAACGATAGACGTATCTGCCGGATATCTCGGAGTATCCAGCTACCATCCCGTACTCGTCGGTATATTAATAGCGAGCAACACTTATTCTGGAATTGTTTTCTGGTTGCTTATGTTAGTATTTCGGATTCACCAGAGGTTGGCGCTACTTAAGTGTGGCTGCGGTTCCGGAAGATTGCCGAAAGACGTGCAGAAGTGTGCAAGCACCCTCTTGTGCATGCGATACCTGTCTTTTGCACTTTATCTAGTTACTATGCTGATCCAAAGGTACCACTTGTTCATCTGGACGGTCTTTACACCAAAATTATTGTATGAGTGCACACACAACGTGGTTTTTTCACTGTTTTCTATCTTCATGCTGTTGTTTTCTTACCAGAAAATTGAACAATGATAAATTATATTTAATCTAGAAACGGGTAAGTTAAGTCATTACTTTTTAACTGTTATTTGTGGTTTCCTGAATTTACACAGGGTAAGAGAAAGTTCATCGTTACTGTTTAGATTCTGTGATATTTAAATTGTTTTTCTACAATGTTTCAAAGCAACTAAAATTATTATCAGGATGTTTAAAATGGAATTTATCTTTATCTAACTTTGTAATTGTTAGTTAGGAAAATTACAAAATTTCTGTTTACATTAGTATGTCAGTTTGATTTTTTAATTAGTTTTGATAGCATTTTCCTGTATTACAGTCGACCCCCCTATAACACTGTTGATTATTCCGTTTTATATGAATTCCATGTTGTACGAGTCACTTAGATTTTACAAATACGTGAACCGTTCACAGCCTGGCACACGTATTTGTAAAATCTAAGTGACTTGCACAACATGGAATTCATATAAAACGGAATAATCAACAGTGTTATAGGGGTGTCGACTGTATTTGTTTTGTTAAAAGGGGATGAGCAAATCTATAGTGGGATCACTCGGTGAGAATTGAATGGATGTTAAACAATAACTTGATGTTCATTGGCACGTAATTGAATGCCGCACCATCTGAGCCAACCCGACATTTTACTTTAAATTAGCAATGAAGATTATTTAATAAAACAGTTTTTGGACAATTTGCCTGTTGATTTGGTACATTAATACTTTAGAATTTAGTTATGCAGGGTTCCCACAGTCGACGTTCCCGACCGGTTGTTAAAAGATATTCGACTCGCACAATGGCCGTCAAGTGTATACTTTGCCAAAATGTTTTAATTCTCACCTTGTTTTTATATTTTGACTGTAAAATTAGAAGCAAAATTACCGTAAATAAAAAGTAACGATAGAGGTACATTTAAAAAGAAGTTTATTTTATTCTCTTAGACAATTTCTCTATTTTCCTTTCTTCAAGGAAATCTTCACAATGCCTTCTGACAGATCTAATGGAGAGAGGCATCTCATAGGCGATTGGTATTTCTAATCTCCAGCATCTATTGTCACTTAGTAAATTTTTATCTGGGCTATAATGGTTTGTTCGTGCTGATTTTCGACACAAACTGATTTTTGTGGAAAATTGCATTTGTGTATTGGGCTCATTTTTACTATTTTCCAAAGTTATGAGTGGTTTGCAGTGTTTCAGTGGAACTTTATAACCTGCACAGACCGCCAATCATTAATTAAATAATAGAAAATATCTCTTGGAAACGCGCAAAGTTCCCGACAAACAGATTTGAGGCTGGTTTTCGTAGCCCCGTTTTTCATACATTGACCATGGTTGCCAATGTTCGCGAGACATTTCCCGTCCAGATAGTCCTCTCCGATTTGAGCATCTACCATCTTAAGTTTATACTAGGCCCATCCATTGACACCTGCAGTATATTGTTTTTATCATAGTCATAGCCCTCCACACACCATCATAGTATTGTATGTGTACTTTAGATTAAAAATAATAAGTCCATTTGACCTCTCCGTAGGACCTTATTCGGTACTTTGTCAAAATGTACAAATTCTTTGCCGAAACACCTCATCTTTGAGCGCGTTAGCAAAATATGGTGCAAAGCCGTAATTGATAGTGTCTGAATGCCGAGTTCCCCCAACTGAAACTTTGATGCAAATGTAAATGTCAATGTCATTACATTCATGTGAAAAAATTGGAGGGAAAATTTATTTTACACATTAAGGACCCACCTAATCTCGCACTAGTGACATCATCCTTAGAGCAACGTTTCTAAAGACTACGGATGTGCACATTGTTACTATTTTCCCAACTGCAACTGCATGGAAGTTTAGTGACTTCAGGGTTAACAGTAAAAATAATTGCAAGTGTTTTCTATTGATAATCCCTTGTTGGAGCAAACAAATAAATCATAAAAGCAGCAATTTAGATCCTAGTTAAGGCACACTAGTCAAAATTAAACTTGTTTGTGGCTGCTTGCGGCACAGTGCAACATGTCGCACGGTGAGGTTTCCCGATAGCCGGCAAGCAAAACCATAATAATAAATTACTGTTAACAAAATATTTTTGCAATTTTTCTTCTTCTCTTGTTTCCTGTCTTTTCTTGTTTATGCACACGTTGAACGACAATAGAAATTAATTGTTTTGTGTGGTGTTTCCAATTTCAATAAATTATTTTTGAGTGTCGACAAGAATTATTAACAATACACACTATCATTACATGATGCGGGTGACTTGGGTACAGACAAAGTTCGGAATCCCAACAGACTAATAATTGGCAGCCGGTAGTTCAAAATGTCAACCTTGATCGGTAATTTAGCCGAAATGACTTGTTACTTAAACTCATTTTACAGAATGTATGACAACACAAATGATCCACAAGCACAGGTATTTTAAAAAATACTTTATTTTTAAATGACATACAGTTTATACCGAGAAAAGAAAATGATATTTCTGCAAACCGACGAGTCGTCTTTTCTTAATTTGGAGATTCTTTTATACGCTAGCTATAGGGAAGCCCTTCCTCCAATAATTTCAGAGTTCAAATGTATTTCGGATCGATGTTTGGAACGAAAAACAAATGGCTAACTGACCAAACCTGCTTAAATTGCTCAAAATTGCCGTCGCAATCAAATTACGACCGGTCTTGGGACCTTGGTTTTGTTTCGCTTCCACAGAGTAACTTATTTTGCCAGAGCACGGTATGTATTCCACGCATTGTCCATATGCAACTTTGTTTACCCAGACTTTCTGTGTAGTTTTGCAAAGGATTGGAAATTAATGTTCCGTTCGCACGAGCTGCAATTTCAGAGAATTTGTCCTGCCCGACGAGCAAGGTATTGAGATTTGACTTAACTATGCAGGTTGGAAGTGACGGATGTCCGACACAGCCGTAACTTTCGATTATCCTGCAGCGTGCTGTTTCATACCAGCTTGACAAGGTTCAATTTTTAGTGGAACGTTAATTGGTTGCACATGCCAATTTGTATTCTTGTTTGTGATGATAGAATAATGTTGCAAAATTTGCAACGACAAATCCAATTTGCATATTCTTTTTGACAGCATGTTGCTTTGGAATTTGCCTCCATGCTGAATAAATTCATTATGAGACCAACGATTTGTTGCAAAGCAACAAATCTGGAGCAATGCTGCTTTAGCACTAATCATTTATAGTGTGTGTTTGACTGACATATGCATAAACAGATGGAAATTTTGCAAAGTAAAATACAGAAAATTAAACAGTTTATTTTATCGATCGCTATCTTACATTTTCATACGCATCGGGCTGTAAAGATTGAGCATATGGTAGAGTAATGTTTGTGGCAAATCTGGGTATGAAAATCTGAAATTCAGAATTGCACAAGCTTCTGGTAAGATTTTCGATTGTTTCGATGGAAAATTTAAGTTTTCAATTAATAAATTATAAAAGCAGAAGAGCAATGAATCTAATTCAATGTATGTTACATTTCATAACGACTGACAAAATTGTAATGGAAACAATCGTAAAATTCAACATTCCAAAAAAAGTTAACATGACCAACAGAAGAAAAACACTAGGGATTGAGAAATGGAAGGACAATTTGAGTATGTTACAAACAATTTAAAGTATGTCAGATTTCTTGCATCACAGACAATTCCATATTTGGAATCACTCGCAATTCTGCGATAAGCGGGAGAAGAGTAAGTTACACCTTTGGATTTACACCTTGTTTCTGTAATTGACCTTACAATACAGCAATACTGGGAATCTGTGATTTGGGTGAATATTGCCCAAATGACTCGCAGCGGAGGCAGTGTAAATCAAGATTAGATCTCGCTGGTGTAATCTGCATGAACTGTATCGATGCACTTCTAATGCAAGTTACCGACTCAAATTTAAGTCTCAAAGCGTCGTCTGGAAGTCCGAAAGTTTGGTTTAGCACAGAACCAACATCCAAAAATATTTTAAAACCAGCAGAAATTTGTGCGGAACCAGTATTTTACAGAATATTGCCCTCCACTGCGGGCAATACTCTGTAGAAATGAAATCAGAAATGAGAAACCACGAAAATGTAGTTTGTTAAAATGCTAATATTTCCATAAATATCAATATGGCAGTATATATGTATTCTGAGTATTTCTCTAGACTTTTTTGCAGTTTCCCCGTTGTGTATCATAGGTATGCATTCTTCTGTATATCAAAGCAGGTGAGAAAGTTTCTTCATTTCTCACATAAGATTTGGCAGCAGCAATATCATTTGTTAGACGAGGTTGAGGTGATCTCGTTAGTGTGTTAGCGAGCGAGAAATGCAAAATGGTAGCTACTCTCTTTGCGGACCATCCAGAAATGTAGTGCAACAGTCAAATTCTTGTTTGCAGATTTTCTCAGCAGAATGCAAGAGATTCTCAAAAACCAAAAGTTCCCACAAGGAATATCGATGCGAGTTTACTTTGACGGTCATTAAACAAAATATATATCGGTAAAATATACATATCTCTACTAAAATAAATTTCTTTTCCATTATTTTAAAATGTCGCAAAAATATTTTGGTGCGCCGTGCTCGTGAATTAATATTGGCAAAATAAATTTTTAAAATATCTATCTAGAATTTTATGACCTAAAAATGAAAAACGAGTGCATGTTTCGGTGCTTTCCCAAAGTATATATTTTCACCAGAAGTGATACAAAATATGTTTACTACTTCGAAACACCATCAAAGAATTGTTTAAAATATTTGAGAATGTTCGAGTGAAACTTGCATTCTCTATGCAAGTTCCTTTGAGCGCTTTGCATCAAAATGCAACCGGAAGTGACAAAGATGGAATTATTTACAACTTTCCACGTTTTTTTTTTTTTTTTGTTTTTGATATGTTTATGAGAATTTATGAGACCCGAATGAGACATAACAAGGAAACCTTTCTGTACAAAGTTACAATAGCAATTAAATTTATTCTGAGATGGTGCCTAATGCCCATCTCTAGGCCAAATTACTTGATGTTTAATTGTTAAATAGTAGCATTATTATAGCCCAATGTAGTCCGGCAATCATTTGGTGTTACACTATAGTCTGCACAATGAAATACTAGACAATTGAGTCTAAGCTGGAAGGGTCTATTAGATGAAAGGGATGGAAGATGTGTGAAAGTTGACACACGGATCTGATCGTTTGCCTGTTTTGTTTTTTTTACATTTTTAAAACGTTTTTATACTATCTGTACCAAAAATAATTTTATTGTTTTACTTTCTTTACAAATTTTATTAATGCAATCCACATATCAACACTACTTCTCCTTCAATCCCTTTCATTTGACATAGACTCTTCCCTCTCAGACTGGCTGGTGTCTACTCTTTTGCGTGGACTTTAGCAATTGTGCATATCATTCATGCTTCTGTAATCATTTTCTGCTCTTAGTTTTCTAAACTAAGATGGATCCGAAGTGTTTCGTGCAAAAGTTAAGACAATCTCTACGGTTAATATGTGTAAAATTGTTAGGTATTTGTAAGTGTTTTGAGTAAGAGTCCGCTACGAGCGACGATGCAAGCCAAAATTTCGGTGACAGAGTTATTCACGGCACTAAAGCGGAATGAAACAAAAAGACTAAGTTTCTCCCAACAATGAATATCTATATCAAATCTTAAAACTCCAAATGATATAAAATTTGGAAAAGATATACTTTGGGAATTCCAAAGATAGTAAAGGGATGTATGAAACAAAGATGGGAAGAAACATATTCTGGAATATTCTGGAAAACCGATGTATGAGGACAATTGCTAAAAATAAATAAATACAGTCCTCTCCAAAAAGTTTATATATCGAGACGAATCTCGAAATTATATACTGGTCCCACATGGACAAAAAAATCATCCAATAAAACTGTACACGATAAATAATTTTTCGAAAAGTGTAAAGGTAGAGGTTTGTCGAGAGACAGCGGATCATTTGTCGTTTCTTCCTACCTCTTACGACAAAAATTCAAAAAAAAAACAAAAAATCTTTAGCATTCGTATAGTTTCGGCTATAAAATTTGTCCAAATCCAAAAGTTACTTTCTCATAAGTTTTTCTAAACTTGATAAAGGATGATTTGCATCATCCTCACATAGAGAACTTCGACTCCATCCGTCAAAGAATATCACAGCCTGTCGTCAAAGTTATAATTGCAGGAGATGATGAAGAGGATATGAATTAAGTAAAAATAAAAATCAGGTTTTGTTCTTCAACTGTGAGTAAATCCATTCTAGTCCTTGATACAATCTGGAAAAGGGGAGGGGAGAAAAATCAGTTTAGTACTTGTGCTCTGCACATTTTGGAAGTTTAAAAGTAACAAAGGTGTCACTCACCCTTCGCCTGTTAGAGCGCAACATGCTTGGATCTGCCACCTGTGCTTTTTTAGGGAAGTTAAATTGAGCTGCTCGGATATCTCTGCAGGTGTCATGCAGCCCTTCAAGTCTTGCTTGTTGGCAAATATCAAGACGTTTGCCTTGGTCAAATCCTAGACGAAAAACAAGAGGTTTGAAATAACACAAAAAACATAACTAACTTTAAAATTTCAAAATGTAACACTGCCCTTTCCTTCGATCAAAATCAAACAAAAGGTCAATGTCACTTCAGACTGAAGTTAATGTGCACAATGAGTTCCAGAGAGGCACACAAAAATGCATTATTTTTGCATACAAATCAAATTGAAAATAAGAATTATCAATACTAATTTTCTCTCATGTGCATTAGTTGTTGGTCCTATTTACCTTTAGTTAGGAAAGATCGTAATTTCTATAAGTAATGGAAATTAGCACTTAAATTACCATTAAGATTACAGTAATACCCTAAACTTACGCAATAGGTGGGACCGAGCGATAACTGCGTAAGTCGGGGTATAATTTCGCAATTTGTGTAAAATCCAAGTCGGATGTATGTAAGCTAATAAATGTTCTCGTTAATCTTATCTGGTCTTTTGATTCGTTCACAGTTACAAGAAATCACCATATAGAGTCTCCTGAGTCTCCATAGATATAACAAACACAGAAATAAACTGTAGCTATGTGTCGATTCCGCGCGACACGTCCGAACACGTAAGCCGAACAATAGTGTGGAGAGAGTGAGTAACAGAGAGTTGTGTGGTGCTCAAACAAAAGACAAATCGACGAGATTTGAAAATCGCGTAACTCTGGGTTCACGTAAGTCGAGGTATTACTGTAATGTTGTATCCCCAAATATGATTGCATTGTAACAGGTGCATTTATTTGGAATATGCACATTACTACTCTTTATAAAGAGAATACAATTTTTATATTCTCTCAAAGTTTCTTTATCAATAATATTGTCAGAAACCCGCAGCAAACCCAATTTTCTTCTTTTGTAGAAAACTTGATTTTATCAAAACAAGTTTTATACTTACAGAGCTCGCTTAGTGAAAACAGGTCACAAAATTTATTAATATATAATCTGAAAAGTGCAAATAATTTATAAATAGTTTAAATGTAATTTTTCATGAATGGTTATTAAAATAATTATTTGTAATAAAACTAGAATTTGTATAAAAATGTATAAATATGTATTTGCATTACAAAATAATCAGAAGACATGACCCGAATACAAACTTTATTTATAATTACTATATTAATATGCTAACCCTAGTGTGTTGCATATGTCTGTCTGCCTGCATATTTCTGTTTTTTTTTTTTTTTATTTGTGTGTGCATATGTTTATCTATATCTAGATTAGCATGGGTGTGTTATATCTATCGTAATCTAGGCCCAGTAACACTCATTGGACACACTCATGGGTACGTTAATGCAGAGATAATTTAATATATATTAATAACTGCCTTACTTTATAGCATATGCAATGTAACAAAAGAAACGATGCATAGAACTTTTATAGAAACAATATATTCAATACTAGAATGTACAGGGAATCACAGAGAAAAACAAATCATTAATGTACAATTATTTACTGTCACATTGTCGGGCTGCAATTTTTAATTTATTTAATTTAAGATATATGCTCTCCACTTCAAATAAATACTGTAGTATGTTGCCTCGATATATCATACTTTTTCCTTTAACAATACATTTGTGCCGGATCTATTAACTGCTTTCAGAGGAAAGTTCTGAATTGAAATAATGTGACTTCTAGTTTGCATCGCAAGTTTATATATAGTTAATCGGGACGTTCTGCCCAAGGTTTCCATATCTGGTCTTGGATTTCATCTATCTAACTCTGTTCTTGAGACTAATTTGAACAACTACTTTTGTTTCTCAAATGAATGCTCTTAATAACAATTAGTTAATGATAAATATCAATGATATGCAAACTGAAAACAACATGGCGTTTATAGATCAAAATTATTGAAAACAAATTACCTCATGAGCTAACATCTTCCATAATTCTTCTTTTGTCAGAAGAAGTCTCTCTCGATCCATACTGTCAATCACGACTATGAGGAACTGGAAAAAACAATAAATTATATTTTAAAAACAGCAGTATTTACAAATACAAGTCTTTCAATTAAAATATTGACCAAATGCTTTCACATAAGGTTACAATATTAAATGTATTAGTGTTGAAATGCACTTCCCTACATAAGGATCCTTATTAAAATTCAACAAATACAAATATCCAAGCCCAAAATTGGTTTCAAATTTTCAATCTGAGAAACTAAGGACAACAAAGTATCTGTCTAGTGGTATGTCACAGTAATATGTCCTTTTATATATCATAGTGATGCATATTGATAACATTGAACTACAGTTTCAGGCATTATACAGCATGTTTCAAAAAGGATTTTACAACTTTAAAAGCTTATAGAATTTTAATCAGAAGATAATCAGTTGATGCATTAATTTATATCAAAACACATGAAGTTTTACCTTCAATAGTCATTTTGGTTTGATAGAAGTACCATTCATAACACATCATATACCCCACTTGAATTTATTTCATCAAGTTGAAGCAACACATCTGCACTCTTCTCTGTCATCATAATTTAACTACGGAATGAGAATTTTTCAGTATATCTAGATATATGATATTGATGATGGTTCCTTTATCATATAAAGAAAAAGAGCTATACACTATCTTTGCTAAGAGCACAAGACACATTAATTTCTGAACTGTCACAAACACGTTCCACCTTTGCTCATGGATTTTCAAAGCCCTTAATCCTGTAATTGTGGATGTTCGTTAGAAGATAATATTGTCCAGTAATGTCTCAGCTACCTCAATCTGACAACATTTCTGCACTATGCGAGATAACCTTGACCTGTTTTGTATACATTAATACATCAACCAATCTTGTAAGTCTTCTGATTAAAATTCTACGTGCAACTTTCATTCAAGTGAACAATTATTCGGTATCAACAGGAGTGTGTGGACGCTTAGATACTTATAAAAATATGTTAAAGTATTTTTGAGCTTCTTATCAAAGGACTACATCAATGATCTGAGATAACGTCTTAATAAATTTGGATGATTGTTAATTACAAAAGTTGTTTATCTGCACTGAAATCACAAATATTTAAAATATTCTAACTAAATTCTGATAAAATACATGAATGCATTGTATAACATATAATTTGTAAAATCAACTAGTTTTTTCATAATTCTAAAATTAATCCACCTAGCAAATTTCCTCTAACCTGCATGATTTATTTGTCACAAGTTACTTTTTTTATGATAAATATAAAAACAGAATTATTTTCCTTTATAAGTTTCCTGGTATTTAACAATGAGAATTTGTATTATTATTTCTTCCTGTTGCTTCTACAACTATATTTGATAATCAACATACAAAAGATTATGAATATAATCATCTGTTTATGTTTTTACCTAGAAATTAATAATTTAATGCAGTGTTCAATAAGAAAGTGTCATTATCAAGCATGAATAAAGAAGAAAAATTACATCAAAACTATTTTAAAGTTCAATTGAAATTAAAATTACAGAAAATTGGAGACTCATATATCTTTCTTGCTCACAAAACTCTATTATATCTTTCTTGCTCACAAAACTAATAATATCAATGATATAATTAATGATAATTTACACGGTATCTATTTTATGTAAAGTAAATGTTAAAATGCTTTTAAAAAATTTGAATAACTTGACAAAATGATTGTAGAAAAACTAAAATAATGGTTATTGATTTAAATTCTCTTCATACATCAACAATGATTAAATTATGTCACTCCTTACCTTTTTTTCATAGGGAGATGGAGGACAAATTTAAAATTTCAAAACAGAACCCTACAGAAATGTATATATTTTTTGATTTTATGGTAAAAAAACACGAAGCTTACATCTAAAACATTATTTTTATAACATATCTATTAAAAATTATAACAGTTAAAGCTTTGAATTGATTTAAATTGCCCTTTTAATTGTGCGACTGACTATAAAAAAGATGTATCTAAATCTGAGGAAGGAAAATGTGGTAGCAAGGTTCCATATTTTGCCAGTCACACATACATATTGTTATTAAAACAGAAATTCAATAATGGATGATTAGACTGTAGACATCTGACAGTCACCTCCTTCACTTGATATCATCTCTTGATTACTTTCTACAGGAAAACTAATACTTCCTACCACCTACATTTAGAGAAGACACAAAACAGAGAATATTTGAAATCTGTGCACAGTGACCACCAAAATAACATGCAGTATTAGAGTTTTATAAAAATAATACATGTTAAGAAGTGAATCAACTCAAAGCCTCAACTGTCCATTTAATATACACATTATAAAAATATGCTTTA
This sequence comes from Centruroides sculpturatus, assembly GCF_000671375.1. Classification (NCBI taxonomy): domain Eukaryota; kingdom Metazoa; phylum Arthropoda; class Arachnida; order Scorpiones; family Buthidae; genus Centruroides; species Centruroides sculpturatus. Next base: position 433,859 of record NW_019384443.1, read on the forward strand.
GATAAAAGTTTCATGTCTTTTTTCTGTAGGACCTAAAAATATATACTTTTCTGTAGGATCCATTTGAAATTTCAATATTGTCCCTATCATTCTATGAATAAGGATGAGAAGGGGCATAATTTTATCATTGTTACAGAGCTTGTTTTACTTGAGATATATTGTTATTATTTATATAGTTACAGAGCTCCTTTAAAACCATATGAGGATTTTGCAGTTATGTAAACAAAGAAACACGTAATGATGTAAAAAATAAAACTAAATTTGCATGCTTTGCTTTTCTTTTGACACTTAAGCACTTGAGTTATGCTTTTAATTGTAAAATAATACCTCTGCATTACTGTAGTAAGTGTTCCATGTTGCCCGTAACGTCTCTTGTCCACCGAGATCCCACATGATAAAATGAACATTTTTCCACACCACCTCTTCCACGTTGCTTCCAATCGTCGGTGACGTGTGCACTACTTCATTCATTAAACTGAAATAATAGCAAAAATTCGATAATTAATTACCACAGTTCTTAAATTAGATTATATTAAAATTTACAATTTAATGTTGTTAAATTATTTATAGCACACAAGCTAATCATTTTGTAATTACAACACAAACTAGCATCTAACGTTAGTCTAACAAATAAAATCAAATTACAGTTATGTTCCGTCAATTTAATAATTTTAATTATCTTTACGATATTACAATTAATTTAATTTGAAGTTTCATTGATGTTTTAATTCCTTTTCAACTGTTACAAAGATATTACCTAATTGTATTTTAACTATTACAAAGTGGAACGAGTCTACTAAAACTAATAATAATAATAATAATTTATAAATAGTTTATAATTAAACTGGTAAATATTTGAAACTTACAATTGGTATAATATCGTAGTTTTTCCGGCATTATCGAGACCCACAATTACTATCTTGTGTTCTGTAAGAAGCAAAATGACGATAAGATACATTAATATGAAGTGAAGGTACGTAAGATTAAGATGACGAAGAGTGTACAAAAATACACACAAGATAAAGAAACAAGTAAAAGTCATCTGGATCAAATGCAAACAAAACAACTGTAGTGGGATTATGAGGGTCTTTTTCATAACAATCAGACCATCCAGTTCACAACGCCATGTCTGAATAGCAAGGAACCATCTATGAGGATCAGCGGATCCAAAATGGTTTCAAAACAGAAATATAATTATAAATTTCCAAGTTGTTTTAAAAAAATGCACAAACATTTCAAACAGATTATTTTTATGTACTATTAATGATATTCGATTAACAAATCTACTGTTTTGGAACAGTCTTACCCGGTCACTTGTTTCTGCTAGTATTACCGTGCAAGATTTATTGACAGGAATGCTTAGTGTAACTGCAAATACATGGTGTTAATACGAAGTTATTACGGTATTCCTATTGTAATATTTATACATTTTTAATATTTTGAGCTATCATAAACAGGAAAAAGGTATTATTAATACAGTAATTATTACTCAAATTGTTTTAAATGATGAATATAATATAATATCATCAGTATCAAATGACAGAATCTGATGCAGTTCCTGTTCCTATTCTTGATCTTAGTAAATCTAAAGTTGCATTTAGAGAAATTAAAATATAAATATAAATTTCAAATAAATTGATTTCATAAAGCAAAATAACAGATACAAAATTTTTAACGATTAAAAAAAAAAAAAGGCATACTGCATTAAAAGTGATCTAAAATAACCATAAAATGCAATTAAACACTGATTAAATGTAATTAAATGAAAATTAAAACATTTTTAAGACTTAACGACTAAAAGAATGCTTCAAATTAATTACAAACACTTAAAAAAAATGAGAAAATTAACGATAAAAGCATTTTATGTCTTTGTAGTAAACAATCCAGTGAATGCAAAGTAAAAATAAGTGCAAGAGTGTCAAGGATGAGAAATTAAGTGAAAAAACAGATGTTTAAAAGTACAAGATAAGTACTGAGAAACAAACCATGCGACAATTTTTAATCATTTGAGCTTATCTAGAATTCTCTCATTTTATTTTATTTTTAATAAAACAATGTAATTTAAGGATTTCTTTCTGACAAAATACTAAGAAATTTTAAAAAAAGAAACACAGTCTAAAATAATAATCAGATAAAGTTTTTTTTTTCCTAAGAAACAAGCATCTAAAAAACAGATAAGGTAAAATAATCGTTTATTTTTATAAACATCCGATCCGTAGACTTTACAGTTAATGCTACTTGAATTAATTTAGGAAAAGAGCAAATTAAATTCTGATGCAGACGCTCTGATAACTTTTTTTAAAAAAAAAAGGGAAAATTTGAATATTTGATGCATATTAGAGTGGAAAGTGATTGATTTAAAAGCAAACGTAAAGGATCGCAGTAGAATTTGTGTCAATGATAAGAGTAAAAAATGCGGACATGCAGGTTTTGTAATGTGTTTTTTTTTTTCAGATTAAAAACTAGATTAGGCTATTGTTCTGTACTCTACAAAATTAAATTATGTGAAATCTAAATTTATAATGCTCATTTTTATTATTTTATGCAGTAAATTAAACATTATTTTTACCAAAAATGACAGTTTTTTCCACAAAATTTGCTTTAAAGTATTCCAAATTGATGAATAAAATTTTTTTGTAAAATGTACTTTCTACTGAACACAGATATTGTTTATTATTATTATTATTATAGCTTAATTAATGATTGTTGAACTAGCTGATACTTTTGATGACAGAAAGCATAAACACAAGTTTGATGGTAAATGCAACAAATAATAAAGTACAATAGAAAATCAAACTATGTTGTAAATCAAGTACTTCTGTGATAGAATTATATAACACACTGGGAAAATTTTAGTGTATTTGACACACTATCAAATAAAAATATAGAATTTTCAAAGTATTAATTTGTCATATTATGAATATTTACAAATACAACAAAACTGAATAATTTAAATTATTTTTTAAAATATAACTATTAAGTTATTTTATTCATTAAAATTTTCCACACCGATAAATTATGAAATGCATTTTGCATTTTATTGCATTGTTTATCATATGTTAAAGTAGGAAAGTATGGGGTCTCGTGTTATATATTTTTAAATTTTATTTTATAAAAATTTAATACTTATATTAGAGTTATCTATTAATACAGTTTAAGGGAGAGGGGTTGCAAAAAGTACATCGTTGTACAAGATGGGAGAAAGAGAAACAATACCTCAACTCCCTCCCTCAATTAGGAAGGTGGGGGCAAGATATTATACAGCTATGGATATTTTTTAGTGATAATGCCCGGAGATTTTGGAAAAAGGCAATTGTATACAATAGGGAGGGAGGGAGGGAGTCAAAAATGACTCAAAAAATGTACATGTAACTAATGAAGTCCCTTGTGAATAAGAACATTCTGACTTTTATTTATTTATGCATTTTTATCCATTAAAGCTAGCCCAACAGTAAGCAATCACCGCAAGGAAATATTCCAATTGTGATTCTTGCAAGTATTTGAAAACTTTAAAACTTCGAAAATAGCTTGACTAAGCTCTATAGAGTACGGTAGGCAACAGGAAACAGGAAACAACCTTTTCCTATATTCAAATAAGCAGCAGTTTTGAGGAAAGATCAAGACTACTCATCATGTACAATCTTTCTACTTGTATAAGATGATTGAAGTTACATCCTTCAAGTTAATTTAAATAATCATAAAATATAACATACATTTATACAGATGCGTATGTAAACTGTATTTTTATAACTGAATATTGATGAATTTTAATTTTAACTAGACTGCAAAATTTTTTCATACTCAAAAAGGCATTTACAACTAAACTCTAGCTTACAAAGAATATAAATGATGCATTAAATACAAAGGTAGAAGCATATAATTGTTTAATTATTTTATATTTCAAAATAAAAATGCTTGCTTTATATCATAAAATCTGTTAAATCCTTAGAAACCTATCTTGTCTTGATTTAGCGTTGAAAAATTTGGTTAATTTTTTAATCAAATTTAAATTTTCTCATAAATCTAATTGCATAATACTGATTATGACAAGTAAAATGCTTTTTGATTTCCTTAATGATTTATGAGATTCTATTCTACAAATGCAACATGTAAAACTACTAAAAATTTAAGGTTTTGTATGCAAATTCAGCCTGAATTGCATCATACATATGTTTTATATCTACAGGAAAATAATAATATTTTGCTATATTTATCGCAGAAGAATGTAACATGACCTCAAAAGAAACCAATTTATTTGAGATGTTTTCCTTAATCATATATTCATAGACAACAGACTACATATTCTCCAGTTTCCTCTCATCTTAAACTTAAGCTAAAACTAATGGCTTTTTTCATGCAATTTTTTTTTTAGCAAAATAAGAGAAAAGTCTGATAAATAACATGTTAGCTTGCAGTTTAACGTGCAATTAATGCAATAGAAATAGACCTAGAAAGCAGCCATTTTAATGCAGTGTCATGCTGTAATGTTACTAACGGAATTAGATATTTGAAAATACAATAAATTTAGATATTAAACCTGTAAATTATTTTTTAACTACTGAATAAATGTTATCATATTTATCGTCAACAAAGGATTAAATAAAGAGAAATTATCAGTTTATTCTTACAACTTATCTGTTTGGAGGGTTAACTAACCTTTTGTGATAAAGTTTCCTTCAACTTTGATACCATTTTTTGTTCTAATTTTACATATGGAATTAAATTTAAGTGCTTTAAGAGGATAATAATTATAATATCGCATATAAATCAAGCAGTTTCTTTTATTACTTCCTGAAAAATGGCCATTTTAAAAATCACATGATTGATCGTAAGAGGATGAACTTTGAACGTAACTTGTCAGCTTATTGATAAAGCTGAGAATCTAATAAGATAACAACAACATTATAAAATTCCAACACATTGGAACAAATGTCAAGTTTATACAATATCAAAAAAGTCTTGAAGCTTAAACATCATAATGTTTTGATTTATTTATAACAATTATACAGGTATAATTTCACATATTTTATGTTAAGAAACTGAGAAAATAGTTATAAAAATCATCGATATATTATTATAATTGCTCTTTATAGTTTCTTAGAAGCATGGAGTGTGGAAAAAACTGAAAACACTTATACTAGTAATGAATATACGACTTCTAAATTAGGACAATATCTTCTAATTGTGAAGACAGCCAATAAATTTCTATGTAAACACCAGGAAAATAAGCGCACAAACCTATAAAAACTGCTATAAAATCTATACATATCGCAGAATAGAGTTGAATAATCTCTAATTAAGAACAGAACTGTGTGCAAGCTTTTTATTGCTTTATAAAACTATGGTAAGAAAATTGATACGTGCATCATTTGATTAATAAAAATCCATTTTTATATTAAAAAGAATGACAAAAATATAGTTAATCTTAGTTTCAAACTCGACAGAGCACGTAGTCGTTTAATAATTAAACATGATATTTCAAATTTTTCATGCCAACTTGTGTTGCAAGGTACGCTTGAATGGTTACAGACACTTGATTTATATGATAACCAGGTTTACAGAAGCAACAGGTTTATAAATTTTAGCAGCACTCTAGAAATATTAGTTTTTTTAATCCATAAAAAAATGATGAATTCTCAATTGTTCTCGATACCAATGCATTCTCCGCACTCGAAACATCCACTCGACTGGATAAAAATATGCAAAATATTTATTTTACTATGCTAATAACCTGTAATAAAGTTTTACAAGACAATAGAACTGTTAATTAGAAGCATAGTATGTACCTGACATAAATTATTTATTATTAATTACCTAAATAACAAAGTATTAGTAAATTTTTTGATAAGCAAATTATAATTATGATAAAAGCTACCAAATTTTTTATCCAGTCAATTTAAGCAATTACAACTTATAATAAAGCTTTTGATGCTGCGATTTAATACAAATTATATATAAATGCAATAATCAGTAGGATTTAAAGCAAATCTGAAGACTCGTGCTAAATTTTTGTGTATATTTTATTTATTTTTGAAGGTTTGTCTATGTTGTTTAAACCTGAACTAGACTCTGGGATATGCTAACATTATAAGTCAAGATAGAAGGTAGGATCGGATTTGACTGACAGTACAAAGCAACGCAATATTATTTTGACACTAAACATGTCAAGAAAAGCTGGAAAACTCCACGCATCTAGCCTGTTGGTGAGGTGCAAAACTGCAACGTGTTCGGTTTTATCCATTCAATAACAAGTGGACCGATAGAAGGCAGAAGATTAGAATGAGTATGATACATTGACAATATATAATAGGATCAGCCAAATCTTGACAGGAGCTACATATTACCTACAAGAGCTGCATATTCTATTGAAACTGTATTTTATATGTTATATGTATAAAGCATCAGTTTGGCCATAATATGTAATGCAATAAGTGTCTAGAAGAGCCATAGTTTGGCCTCCGTGGATATATAACAATAGAAATGTATAGAAACGAGTGTCTGCAACTCTAGTCAATGACTAAGTACAGATAGAAATGAACAACCTCCAAATCAAAATATAAAAAAAAATATAACTAAACAACTATATCATTTCTTTATCAATATAGTTCTTTTGTACATTATTTAAGAAATTAAAGTACAAATGACTTTATTAATGAACAAATTATACCCAAAGATGTTAATTCTTTGTTATCGCTATTTCACCCTTCTCCCTTCCAATTAAGCATTTATACTGCTTCAAATTGTCTTAAAGTAGATAAACTGGTTGCTTATTTAAAAAAAATAAACAAGAACCGTAACTACATTTACTTTATTAGTGAAGAATAATATATAAAACCAAAGCCATCGAGTGGGAGCAAATGGGGGAATTTCCCTCGGGTTTGAAGAAAACTTACGCAGAAGAGTCCATAAAAGTTTTTGACAGTCTAACATAAAGCCCAGTATAATTTAAAATCTACTTCATATAGTGTTATTTTCTTTGTTTTCCTCCAAAAATTAAACATTCGTACGGCCGTAAATTGTCTCGCAACACAGAAACGGGTACATCTACCTTTAAATATTGAAAAGGCAAATTCAACAGCGTACAGCTGTAATCTATCAAATTTATAGGTCAAAGAAACCCATCTCAAGCAGGAAGCAGCAAATCCTTTGTCTAGAAGGGTCTTCAGTGTAGAATTATACAAGAAATTACTATTTTTCTATAAATTTAAATAAACCAATAAGGAAAGAGGATGCCTTAACACCTAAAAGCCAATTAAAATCAATGATACAAATTAGTATAATGAAAACATATGGCACATAAACTTAATTACAATCAGCAAAGATAAAATCAATTAAATAGTAATTAAAACATGATTAAATTTAATAATATTCGACTTATATTTATAAATTACATAAATAAATACGAAAATAAGATGAAATCTTTTGTCTTGTACTTAGGCCTAATTCTTACCTTCGTTTGTAAACAAACTCCAAAGTTTGGCAAATAATAATCCCATTTCGACATGAATATATTATTTTAAATGCTATAAAATCACTAAATATACATTTATAACGTTTCCATGCCTTGATTTCGGCGTATACTTTTACTTAAAAACTTAAAAAATAAAAAGAAATTCTCCTTCGTTATCTGTGCATTGAGCTACTACAAACTGGACTGATGGCAAATAAAATAAATAAATGAAAAAAAAGTAACGGCACCGTCGATTGGTTAATTAAAGCCACGTGATGATATTGCGTTAGCATTCGACGTCATCGGAGATCGTTAGCTCTCGATTATCAGATGTCGATTGTTGGAGTTGATCGATCCTTTGGTTTTTTATATACAAAGTTTAATTTGTAATTAACGTTCGATTAATATATTAAATTTTATTTCTTTATTGCCTAAATACTTTTGAGTTTTAAAAGACATCGAGTAAAAATAAATAGTGGGGGAAAAAAACAGGTAACGCATCATCGATTGGATGATTATGTTCACGTGACTAAGTCTTTATAATGATTATTGACATTCGATTATCAGATGTCGATTGTTAGTGTGATCGATCGTTTCGGTTTTATATACACCGTTTGATTTCGGTACAATATTTTATTTTATTTAATATATAAATACTCTTTTTTGTATTTAAATATATTTGAATTTTAATACAAGGTCTTCGGCAATTGTCTATGCGCCGCATGCATGAAATTTAAAGAACGGCACAATTAACGAGTTCCTCTGATGTCACAATTTGCAGGCATCGATAACAAAACAGTTATTTCGTAGACGTAAGAGTACAAAGTTAAACTGATAAGTTTGACGACGTCATTAATTAACAAACGCTGTTCCATTGAGTCGATAATGCTCCTACTATAGACCTAGCGGAAGGAACGGCGATACTAGATCGTGCTGCCTCTAGCGGCGATGCTGGGTAACAGAATCGGGCCTACAAAGGCGGCAACCATTGTTGTTCCACCTCAAGGTCTTAGAATGTAAAAATCTACAAAATCTAAGACCTTGGTTCCACCTAGTACTTTTGTACTAATCTAGTACCTTTTTACTTGTTCCAGTTAGGGTCGGATTAACTTACTTTAGGGGCATAAACATTTTTCTTACCGGGCCCCCGCCCTCTCCCACAAGAAAGAGCACAAAAAATATAAATAAATAAATAAAACAAAACTAAATAATGTGAGAGACTAATTTATTTTATATTTTTATAATATAATTCCATATTATCTATATACTGTAAGGTCTCGTTTTATGCGGTGGATACGTTCTACAGAAAAGCGCATATAAAAAATTCGCATAAAAAAAGACTTTACTTGCCTTGAAAAAGTAGGGATACGTTCCGTAATTTTCTAAAATCGCATAAAACCAAAACAACGAGTTNACTAAATTCTGATAAAATACATGAATGCATTGTATAACATATAATTTGTAAAATCAACTAGTTTTTTCATAATTCTAAAAATAATCCACCTAGCAAATTTCCTCTAACCTGCATGATTTATTTGTCACAAGTTACTTTTTTTATGATAAATATAAAAACAGAATTATTTTCCTTTATAAGTTTCCTGGTATTTAACAATGAGAATTTGTATTATTATTTCTTCCTGTTGCTTCTACAACTATATTTGATAATCAACATACAAAAGATTATGAATATAATCATCTGTTTATGTTTTTACCTAGAAATTAATAATTTAATGCAGTGTTCAATAAGAAAGTGTCATTATCAAGCATGAATAAAGAAGAAAAATTACATCAAAACTATTTTAAAGTTCAATTGAAATTAAAATTACAGAAAATTGGAGACTCATATATCTTTCTTGCTCACAAAACTCTATTATATCTTTCTTGCTCACAAAACTAATAATATCAATGATATAATTAATGATAATTTACACGGTATCTATTTTATGTAAAGTAAATGTTAAAATGCTTTTAAAAAATTTGAATAACTTGACAAAATGATTGTAGAAAAACTAAAATAATGGTTATTGATTTAAATTCTCTTCATACATCAACAATGATTAAATTATGTCACTCCTTACCTTTTTTTCATAGGGAGATGGAGGACAAATTTAAAATTTCAAAACAGAACCCTACAGAAATGTATATATTTTTTGATTTTATGGTAAAAAAACACGAAGCTTACATCTAAAACATTATTTTTATAACATATCTATTAAAAATTATAACAGTTAAAGCTTTGAATTGATTTAAATTGCCCTTTTAATTGTGCGACTGACTATAAAAAAGATGTATCTAAATCTGAGGAAGGAAAATGTGGTAGCAAGGTTCCATATTTTGCCAGTCACACATACATATTGTTATTAAAACAGAAATTCAATAATGGATGATTAGACTGTAGACATCTGACAGTCACCTCCTTCACTTGATATCATCTCTTGATTACTTTCTACAGGAAAACTAATACTTCCTACCACCTACATTTAGAGAAGACACAAAACAGAGAATATTTGAAATCTGTGCACAGTGACCACCAAAATAACATGCAGTATTAGAGTTTTATAAAAATAATACATGTTAAGAAGTGAATCAACTCAAAGCCTCAACTGTCCATTTAATATACACATTATAAAAATATGCTTTAGATAAAAGTTTCATGTCTTTTTTCTGTAGGACCTAAAAATATATACTTTTCTGTAGGATCCATTTGAAATTTCAATATTGTCCCTATCATTCTATGAATAAGGATGAGAAGGGGCATAATTTTATCATTGTTACAGAGCTTGTTTTACTTGAGATATATTGTTATTATTTATATAGTTACAGAGCTCCTTTAAAACCATATGAGGATTTTGCAGTTATGTAAACAAAGAAACACGTAATGATGTAAAAAATAAAACTAAATTTGCATGCTTTGCTTTTCTTTTGACACTTAAGCACTTGAGTTATGCTTTTAATTGTAAAATAATACCTCTGCATTACTGTAGTAAGTGTTCCATGTTGCCCGTAACGTCTCTTGTCCACCGAGATCCCACATGATAAAATGAACATTTTTCCACACCACCTCTTCCACGTTGCTTCCAATCGTCGGTGACGTGTGCACTACTTCATTCATTAAACTGAAATAATAGCAAAAATTCGATAATTAATTACCACAGTTCTTAAATTAGATTATATTAAAATTTACAATTTAATGTTGTTAAATTATTTATAGCACACAAGCTAATCATTTTGTAATTACAACACAAACTAGCGTCTAACGTTAGTCTAACAAACAAAATCAAATTACAGTTATGTTCCGTCAATTTAATAATTTTAATTATCTTTACGATATTACAATTAATTTAATTTGAAGTTTCATTGATGTTTTAATTCCTTTTCAACTGTTACAAAGATATTACCTAATTGTATTTTAACTATTACAAAGTGGAACGAGTCTACTAAAACTAATAATAATAATAATAATTTATAAATAGTTTATAATTAAACTGGTAAATATTTGAAACTTACAATTGGTATAATATCGTAGTTTTTCCGGCATTATCGAGACCCACAATTACTATCTTGTGTTCTGTAAGAAGCAAAATGACGATAAGATACATTAATATGAAGTGAAGGTACGTAAGATTAAGATGACGAAGAGTGTACAAAAATACACACAAGATAAAGAAACAAGTAAAAGTCATCTGGATCAAATGCAAACAAAACAACTGTAGTGGGATTATGAGGGTCTTTTTCATAACAATCAGACCATCCAGTTCACAACGCCATGTCTGAATAGCAAGGAACCATCTATGAGGATCAGCGGATCCAAAATGGTTTCAAAACAGAAATATAATTATAAATTTCCAAGTTGTTTTAAAAAAATGCACAAACATTTCAAACAGATTATTTTTATGTACTATTAATGATATTCGATTAACAAATCTACTGTTTTGGAACAGTCTTACCCGGTCACTTGTTTCTGCTAGTATTACCGTGCAAGATTTATTGACAGGAATGCTTAGTGTAACTGCAAATACATGGTGTTAATACGAAGTTATTACGGTATTCCTATTGTAATATTTATACATTTTTAATATTTTGAGCTATCATAAACAGGAAAAAGGTATTATTAATACAGTAATTATTACTCAAATTGTTTTAAATGATGAATATAATATAATATCATCAGTATCAAATGACAGAATCTGATGCAGTTCCTGTTCCTATTCTTGATCTTAGTAAATCTAAAGTTGCATTTAGAGAAATTAAAATATAAATATAAATTTCAAATAAATTGATTTCATAAAGCAAAATAACAGATACAAAATTTTTAACGATTAAAAAAAAAAAAAGGCATATTAAGGACAACAATTTATGATTGCTATCGCCGTAACAATAAAACAAAATGAGGATGTAAGTATTTTCAAATAAATTGATTTCATAAAGCAAAATAACAGATACAAAATTTTTAACGATTAAAAAAAAAAAAAGGCATACTGCATTAAAAGTGATCTAAAATAACCATAAAATGCAATTAAACACTGATTAAATGTAATTAAATGAAAATTAAAACATTTTTAAGACTTAACGACTAAAAGAATGCTTCAAATTAACTACAAACACTTAAAAAAAATGAGAAAATTAACGATAAAAGCATTTTATGTCTTTGTAGTAAACAATCCAGTGAATGCAAAGTAAAAATAAGTGCAAGAGTGTCAAGGATGAGAAATTAAGTGAAAAAACAGATGTTTAAAAGTACAAGATAACTACTGAGAAACAAACCATGCGGTGAATGCAAAGTAAAAATAAGTGCAAGAGTGTCAAGGATGAGAAATTAAGTGAAAAAACAGATGTTTAAAAGTACAAGATAACTACTGAGAAACAAACCATGCGACAATTTTTAATCATTTGAGCTTATCTAGAATTCTCTCATTTTATTTTATTTTTAATAAAACAATGTAATTTAAGGATTTCTTTCTGACAAAATACTAAGAAATTTTAAAAAAAGAAACACAGTCTAAAATAATAATCAGATAAAGTTTTTTTTTTCCTAAGAAACAAGCATCTAAAAAACAGATAAGGTAAAATAATCGTTTATTTTTATAAACATCCGATCCGTAGACTTTACAGTTAATGCTACTTGAATTAATTTAGGAAAAGAGCAAATTAAATTCTGATGCAGACGCTCTGATAACTTTTTTTAAAAAAAAAAGGGAAAATTTGAATATTTGATGCATATTAGAGTGGAAAGTGATTGATTTAAAAGCAAACGTAAAGGATCGCAGTAGAATTTGTGTCAATGATAAGAGTAAAAAATGCGGACATGCAGGTTTTGTAATGTGTTTTTTTTTTTTCAGATTAAAAACTAGATTAGGCTATTGTTCTGTACTCTACAAAATTAAATTATGTGAAATCTAAATTTATAATGCTCATTTTTATTATTTTATGCAGTAAATTAAACATTATTTTTACCAAAAATGACAGTTTTTTCCACAAAATTTGCTTTAAAGTATTCCAAATTGATGAATAAAATTTTTTTGTAAAATGTACTTTCTACTGAACACAGATATTGTTTATTATTATTATTATTATAGCTTAATTAATGATTGTTGAACTAGCTGATACTTTTGATGACAGAAAGCATAAACACAAGTTTGATGGTAAATGCAACAAATAATAAAGTACAATAGAAAATCAAACTATGTTGTAAATCAAGTACTTCTGTGATAGAATTATATAACACACTGGGAAAATTTTAGTGTATTTGACACACTATCAAATAAAAATATAGAATTTTCAAAGTATTAATTTGTCATATTATGAATATTTACAAATACAACAAAACTGAATAATTTAAATTATTTTTTAAAATATAACTATTAAGTTATTTTATTCATTAAAATTTTCCACACCGATAAATTATGAAATGCATTTTGCATTTTATTGCATTGTTTATCATATGTTAAAGTAGGAAAGTATGGGGTCTCGTGTTATATATTTTTAAATTTTATTTTATAAAAATTTAATACTTATATTAGAGTTATCTATTAATACAGTTTAAGGGAGAGGGGTTGCAAAAAGTACATCGTTGTACAAGATGGGAGAAAGAGAAACAATACCTCAACTCCCTCCCTCAATTAGGAAGGTGGGGGCAAGATATTATACAGCTATGGATATTTTTTAGTGATAATGCCCGGAGATTTTGGAAAAAGGCAATTGTATACAATAGGGAGGGAGGGAGGGAGTCAAAAATGACTCAAAAAATGTACATGTAACTAATGAAGTCCCTTGTGAATAAGAACATTCTGACTTTTATTTATTTATGCATTTTTATCCATTAAAGCTAGCCCAACAGTAAGCAATCACCGCAAGGAAATATTCCAATTGTGATTCTTGCAAGTATTTGAAAACTTTAAAACTTCGAAAATAGCTTGACTAAGCTCTATAGAGTACGGTAGGCAACAGGAAACAGGAAACAACCTTTTCCTATATTCAAATAAGCAGCAGTTTTGAGGAAAGATCAAGACTACTCATCATGTACAATCTTTCTACTTGTATAAGATGATTGAAGTTACATCCTTCAAGTTAATTTAAATAATCATAAAATATAACATACATTTATACAGATGCGTATGTAAACTGTATTTTTATAACTGAATATTGATGAATTTTAATTTTAACTAGACTGCAAAATTTTTTCATACTCAAAAAGGCATTTACAACTAAACTCTAGCTTACAAAGAATATAAATGATGCATTAAATACAAAGGTAGAAGCATATAATTGTTTAATTATTTTATATTTCAAAATAAAAATGCTTGCTTTATATCATAAAATCTGTTAAATCCTTAGAAACCTATCTTGTCTTGATTTAGCGTTGAAAAATTTGGTTAATTTTTTAATCAAATTTAAATTTTCTCATAAATCTAATTGCATAATACTGATTATGACAAGTAAAATGCTTTTTGATTTCCTTAATGATTTATGAGATTCTATTCTACAAATGCAACATGTAAAACTACTAAAAATTTAAGGTTTTGTATGCAAATTCAGCCTGAATTGCATCATACATATGTTTTATATCTACAGGAAAATAATAATATTTTGCTATATTTATCGCAGAAGAATGTAACATGACCTCAAAAGAAACCAATTTATTTGAGATGTTTTCCTTAATCATATATTCATAGACAACAGACTACATATTCTCCAGTTTCCTCTCATCTTAAACTTAAGCTAAAACTAATGGCTTTTTTCATGCAATTTTTTTTTTAGCAAAATAAGAGAAAAGTCTGATAAATAACATGTTAGCTTGCAGTTTAACGTGCAATTAATGCAATAGAAATAGACCTAGAAAGCAGCCATTTTAATGCAGTGTCATGCTGTAATGTTACTAACGGAATTAGATATTTGAAAATACAATAAATTTAGATATTAAACCTGTAAATTATTTTTTAACTACTGAATAAATGTTATCATATTTATCGTCAACAAAGGATTAAATAAAGAGAAATTATCAGTTTATTCTTACAACTTATCTGTTTGGAGGGTTAACTAACCTTTTGTGATAAAGTTTCCTTCAACTTTGATACCATTTTTTGTTCTAATTTTACATATGGAATTAAATTTAAGTGCTTTAAGAGGATAATAATTATAATATCGCATATAAATCAAGCAGTTTCTTTTATTACTTCCTGAAAAATGGCCATTTTAAAAATCACATGATTGATCGTAAGAGGATGAACTTTGAACGTAACTTGTCAGCTTATTGATAAAGCTGAGAATCTAATAAGATAACAACAACATTATAAAATTCCAACACATTGGAACAAATGTCAAGTTTATACAATATCAAAAAAGTCTTGAAGCTTAAACATCATAATGTTTTGATTTATTTATAACAATTATACAGGTATAATTTCACATATTTTATGTTAAGAAACTGAGAAAATAGTTATAAAAATCATCGATATATTATTATAATTGCTCTTTATAGTTTCTTAGAAGCATGGAGTGTGGAAAAAACTGAAAACACTTATACTAGTAATGAATATACGACTTCTAAATTAGGACAATATCTTCTAATTGTGAAGACAGCCAATAAATTTCTATGTAAACACCAGGAAAATAAGCGCACAAACCTATAAAAACTGCTATAAAATCTATACATATCGCAGAATAGAGTTGAATAATCTCTAATTAAGAACAGAACTGTGTGCAAGCTTTTTATTGCTTTATAAAACTATGGTAAGAAAATTGATACGTGCATCATTTGATTAATAAAAATCCATTTTTATATTAAAAAGAATGACAAAAATATAGTTAATCTTAGTTTCAAACTCGACAGAGCACGTAGTCGTTTAATAATTAAACATGATATTTCAAATTTTTCATGCCAACTTGTGTTGCAAGGTACGCTTGAATGGTTACAGACACTTGATTTATATGATAACCAGGTTTACAGAAGCAACAGGTTTATAAATTTTAGCAGCACTCTAGAAATATTAGTTTTTTTAATCCATAAAAAAATGATGAATTCTCAATTGTTCTCGATACCAATGCATTCTCCGCACTCGAAACATCCACTCGACTGGATAAAAATATGCAAAATATTTATTTTACTATGCTAATAACCTGTAATAAAGTTTTACAAGACAATAGAACTGTTAATTAGAAGCATAGTATGTACCTGACATAAATTATTTATTATTAATTACCTAAATAACAAAGTATTAGTAAATTTTTTGATAAGCAAATTATAATTATGATAAAAGCTACCAAATTTTTTATCCAGTCAATTTAAGCAATTACAACTTATAATAAAGCTTTTGATGCTGCGATTTAATACAAATTATATATAAATGCAATAATCAGTAGGATTTAAAGCAAATCTGAAGACTCGTGCTAAATTTTTGTGTATATTTTATTTATTTTTGAAGGTTTGTCTATGTTGTTTAAACCTGAACTAGACTCTGGGATATGCTAACATTATAAGTCAAGATAGAAGGTAGGATCGGATTTGACTGACAGTACAAAGCAACGCAATATTATTTTGACACTAAACATGTCAAGAAAAGCTGGAAAACTCCACGCATCTAGCCTGTTGGTGAGGTGCAAAACTGCAACGTGTTCGGTTTTATCCATTCAATAACAAGTGGACCGATAGAAGGCAGAAGATTAGAATGAGTATGATACATTGACAATATATAATAGGATCAGCCAAATCTTGACAGGAGCTACATATTACCTACAAGAGCTGCATATTCTATTGAAACTGTATTTTATATGTTATATGTATAAAGCATCAGTTTGGCCATAATATGTAATGCAATAAGTGTCTAGAAGAGCCATAGTTTGGCCTCCGTGGATATATAACAATAGAAATGTATAGAAACGAGTGTCTGCAACTCTAGTCAATGACTAAGTACAGATAGAAATGAACAACCTCCAAATCAAAATATAAAAAAAAATATAACTAAACAACTATATCATTTCTTTATCAATATAGTTCTTTTGTACATTATTTAAGAAATTAAAGTACAAATGACTTTATTAATGAACAAATTATACCCAAAGATGTTAATTCTTTGTTATCGCTATTTCACCCTTCTCCCTTCCAATTAAGCATTTATACTGCTTCAAATTGTCTTAAAGTAGATAAACTGGTTGCTTATTTAAAAAAAATAAACAAGAACCGTAACTACATTTACTTTATTAGTGAAGAATAATATATAAAACCAAAGCCATCGAGTGGGAGCAAATGGGGGAATTTCCCTCGGGTTTGAAGAAAACTTACGCAGAAGAGTCCATAAAAGTTTTTGACAGTCTAACATAAAGCCCAGTATAATTTAAAATCTACTTCATATAGTGTTATTTTCTTTGTTTTCCTCCAAAAATTAAACATTCGTACGGCCGTAAATTGTCTCGCAACACAGAAACGGGTACATCTACCTTTAAATATTGAAAAGGCAAATTCAACAGCGTACAGCTGTAATCTATCAAATTTATAGGTCAAAGAAACCCATCTCAAGCAGGAAGCAGCAAATCCTTTGTCTAGAAGGGTCTTCAGTGTAGAATTATACAAGAAATTACTATTTTTCTATAAATTTAAATAAACCAATAAGGAAAGAGGATGCCTTAACACCTAAAAGCCAATTAAAATCAATGATACAAATTAGTATAATGAAAACATATGGCACATAAACTTAATTACAATCAGCAAAGATAAAATCAATTAAATAGTAATTAAAACATGATTAAATTTAATAATATTCGACTTATATTTATAAATTACATAAATAAATACGAAAATAAGATGAAATCTTTTGTCTTGTACTTAGGCCTAATTCTTACCTTCGTTTGTAAACAAACTCCAAAGTTTGGCAAATAATAATCCCATTTCGACATGAATATATTATTTTAAATGCTATAAAATCACTAAATATACATTTATAACGTTTCCATGCCTTGATTTCGGCGTATACTTTTACTTAAAAACTTAAAAAATAAAAAGAAATTCTCCTTCGTTATCTGTGCATTGAGCTACTACAAACTGGACTGATGGCAAATAAAATAAATAAATGAAAAAAAAGTAACGGCACCGTCGATTGGTTAATTAAAGCCACGTGATGATATTGCGTTAGCATTCGACGTCATCGGAGATCGTTAGCTCTCGATTATCAGATGTCGATTGTTGGAGTTGATCGATCCTTTGGTTTTTTATATACAAAGTTTAATTTGTAATTAACGTTCGATTAATATATTAAATTTTATTTCTTTATTGCCTAAATACTTTTGAGTTTTAAAAGACATCGAGTAAAAATAAATAGTGGGGGAAAAAAACAGGTAACGCATCATCGATTGGATGATTATGTTCACGTGACTAAGTCTTTATAATGATTATTGACATTCGATTATCAGATGTCGATTGTTAGTGTGATCGATCGTTTCGGTTTTATATACACCGTTTGATTTCGGTACAATATTTTATTTTATTTAATATATAAATACTCTTTTTTGTATTTAAATATATTTGAATTTTAATACAAGGTCTTCGGCAATTGTCTATGCGCCGCATGCATGAAATTTAAAGAACGGCACAATTAACGAGTTCCTCTGATGTCACAATTTGCAGGCATCGATAACAAAACAGTTATTTCGTAGACGTAAGAGTACAAAGTTAAACTGATAAGTTTGACGACGTCATTAATTAACAAACGCTGTTCCATTGAGTCGATAATGCTCCTACTATAGACCTAGCGGAAGGAACGGCGATACTAGATCGTGCTGCCTCTAGCGGCGATGCTGGGTAACAGAATCGGGCCTACAAAGGCGGCAACCATTGTTGTTCCACCTCAAGGTCTTAGAATGTAAAAATCTACAAAATCTAAGACCTTGGTTCCACCTAGTACTTTTGTACTAATCTAGTACCTTTTTACTTGTTCCAGTTAGGGTCGGATTAACTTACTTTAGGGGCATAAACATTTTTCTTACCGGGCCCCCGCCCTCTCCCACAAGAAAGAGCACAAAAAATATAAATAAATAAATAAAACAAAACTAAATAATGTGAGAGACTAATTTATTTTATATTTTTATAATATAATTCCATATTATCTATATACTGTAAGGTCTCGTTTTATGCGGTGGATACGTTCTACAGAAAAGCGCATATAAAAAATTCGCATAAAAAAAGACTTTACTTGCCTTGAAAAAGTAGGGATACGTTCCGTAATTTTCTAAAATCGCATAAAACCAAAACAACGAGTTAAAATTAAC
>NW_019384443.1:454927-499649 GCF_000671375.1 Centruroides sculpturatus
TTTTAAGTATTTTTTATGTTTAATTACATTTATATCAAAAATTGCTAGGAACTAAAGCGATTAAGATAGATCTAGCTGTCCTTTACATCCATAAACGTTATATGTCAGTGGAACAAATGGAGTGAGCTTTGAGCGTTGCACGATTTTTGGAGACTGTCTATACGCGGGCTTCCTAAACAAGCCTATATGTATGTTTGTCCAAGATATTTTTGGATGAAATACAAACCGCACAACTTCAAAATCGCATAAAAATAATCCGCATAAAAAGAGACCTTACAGTATTGACCTTTCCATTTAGCTCCAAGAGCCTAAATATCAAAATTATTAACAAGTATCTTATTACTAACTATATACTAATCAATCCTAGATTCCAGTAAAATAAACCGAGATTCCATAGTGTTCTTATCAAATTTATCTATCACCCGTTGTACATTATCACCATTTAATAGTTTATCGGCTTTTTAATTTAATAATTCAAATTTTTGTTCGATGGTACTGTTGACAATAAGATTTATAATGCGTTCAATGCAGTTAGTTATGTAATCTGCATGACATTTAGTGCCTAGTAATGCACGCTTATTGTCCGTTATATACCCTTTGACCTCATCAAGTATATTAAAAGCTGCCGAGCGTATGTTACCTGGGGTGTTACAATGCTGTTCTGCCATGATAACACGAGAAATATAGCCTTAGGCAGAGACACATAGTGTCCGAGACAAAGAATAAAACGAATCTCAAAAGAAAAGCTTACTCAATAAGGTGAATGTTATGAAGAAGAATAGTACACAGCTCCAGGTCAGATGTCCACCGTTACAGGAGTCAGCACACAAATCTGTGATGTGGTAAAGTACATGCGTAGGGGACCAGAAATTTTCCAGAAATTCTGTGGAAAGCAAAGTCAGGGTACTGACGAATGTCAAGATATACAAAAAGAACCAAACTGTAGGAAGTGAAGAGTTCGAAGAAGTAAGAACACCGTAAGAACAAGCGACAACAGTTAATAAGGGTGAGCGCAAGCTCCCCAATTAAACTTGTCCTGATTGAACATTTGCATACTCACACGTAATCCTGCTCGTCGTAGTAGGTACAGGTGACCGATGGTGGTGCTTGGCGGGATCATTGACCCCGCCAAACGTCACCGTCCGTCTACTAAAGTGAATAAATACACGTAAAACGCTTCTCTCCCGTGTGAGTTTGCAAATGTTCAATAAGGACGTGTTTGATTGTAAATCTTACTTTGCAATGATCACAGGTAAACAGCCCTTCTCCAGTGTGAATCCTTTGATGATATTTTAATTGTACTTCCAACCGAATTCTTTCTTGCAACTGTCACATATGCAAGAATTGTACTTCCTTGTAACTACTATATTATAGTATTTAATTTTAAAGTATTGTTATAGTTTTGGGTGCAGATAGCAGAAAAAGGAAAATTTTTTTTCTAAATTTCTTTAAACTAGAATTCAGAGTATACAAACAACTCGAAAGACATCATCACAGCATACACACAACTTCTTACATCAATCTTTTCACAAATACTATCACAAATAAATGTAATTTACACACTTATTTCTAAAAACAATTTATACAAAGGGTTTTTGTAAGAAAATCTTTCAGAAAATAATTTAAAATATCTTCATTCATTTTTTCTCTTTCCCTTCATTTGCATGAAATGCTTTCTTTTTTTTTGAAAGTATATTTTTATAAACTTTCTCATCACTCTTCAATTTTAGTATTCTGTAAACAGGAAATTTAAACAAAACACATTCACTCATCTTGTGTTATCACGGAACAATTCTTCGGTTATTACGTAGAAATTCCCTCCATTGGTGGAGAATGAACCTGCAAATAAAAAGTTCTCTGTAACACAAAAAAAAAACGAGAATGACGTCCATCATTATTATCTAAATCAAATTAAATATTTTAACATTAATTAATAAACTAATAATAGAGAGGTTGAGGCACAAGTTCAAACGTTAAACGTGTACGGGTAGCAGAAGTACACGTTACACGTTTCAAGTCCAAGTAAAAATCGTTGAGGCACCCGTTCATAATATCACGTGTCTCAGTGAACATCGCGCATTGACTCACGGGAAATAAGTTGAAAAAAATGGCGGAAGCATTTTGCACGGAGGATTACCAGGAAAAGTAAAAATAAACAAATTAAACTGTTTAAAAGTATTTATATGATGTTTCTTGTTATCACGACATACTGTTGATAGAAGTAGTGGCTGTAAATTCCTATGTGTATGAAAATCCGAAAGGTGCTTGGAAAAGGACATAATGGCAAGATGGACGACTCTGAATATTTATAGATCTAAACTTTTCTTCAAATTGCAGCTTAATATTTCCTCGATCCAGTAACAAAGTGTTTTCACGCCCATTGTTTGAAAAGCGCCGAATATGTACAGTAAAGCCTCGATTATTCGACCCCCGATTAACCGACACCTCGGTTAACCGACCGTCCTAGTCGGCAAATTTCAAATGTCCGCTAGTGATGTGGCGCTACAATATTTGGCTATGTCTCGGCTCTTTTAATATTATTTTTACGTGTTTTAGCTGGCAACACTCATTCGACCATGAAAGGGAGCCAGTATTTAAACGAGGCTTAATTTTCCTATTTTTAACGATACAATAGCGACGATTATTATTTTTAAAAAAATTTGATAGGCCTAACATGGAGGAAAATTCAACACGAAGTAGGTTAATAGCGATATACTAATATACTAATTACATGGGATATAATAATATACTACACTAATAATGGATTTTTATAATTTTTTTCAAATTGCAGCTTAATATTTTCGCGATCCAGTAAAAAGGTGTTTTCACGCCTATTGTTTGAAAAGCGCCGAATATGTAATGACAAATTACGATGAGAGCAACGGACACTCAACAGCTGTAGTGATTAATGTTTTATTTATACCCATTCAAGAATGTAAAATCGTTGCAGGATTTTCTATTATAACATTTAATTTGGTTTTTTAAAACAAATTCAAATGTGTAGATAGTATATATTAAATTTTATCGAATGTTTATTTACAGGATGTAAGAGACAACATTAAAGACGTTATACATGAGAGGAAGAAAACAGAATTTGATCCGTGTTGTAGTGCAGATATTCATTCTGATGAAGCGCAAAAACAACGTGAAGAAATCATTTTTGGAATGACAAGTGACACATCACATGAAATTGAAGACATTCACGAAGACACTACCTTCGAGATAGATGTGGCGTTTTCTGTTAATTTGTTATTTATTTATTTATTTCTTTATAAAACACATAGAATTTTATGTGCCGACCGATATGAAAAGCGCTACAAACAGAATTACCGCTTCGTCAAGGTTTCAGCCGCCATTGCTTAAGCTGGTTTTCGTCGTGGAGTATGATAATGGACAGCGGAGGCGTACAAACCGTGTCACGTGACACTACCTCGAAACTTCGCTGACCTCAACTACATGAGGTGTCTGACATATTTTCGAACTTTAAAGTGTCCGCGTACCGGTTTGATAAACACAGAATTTGTTACGTTTTCGGTAATACCGTAACATTCTGCAACAGAATTTATTGATTTCGTGACAATTAACTGAGAAAAAACAATAAATAATTATAGATTTGTCGTCTAAATTTAACAGTACAAATATACATATCTTATATTTGTCTTAACGGTTTTCTTTTAAAGTCTGAAGTAAAGTTATATAAGAATAAATTTTATTTTGTATATTATCCCTTATTTTAAAGGAATCAAAATTAAATTCTAATACGAGTATGAGTGAAGTAAAGGATATTAATCAACAGTAAACAATCAATAACGAAGAAATATAAGATTTTGATATAGGCTAGAAGTTGGGTGTAACATTTAATTACAAGATTAGAATCTGCTGGGCATATTTTTTCTTCGATGTTTCTTTTTTGCAAACTGAATTTAGACTTGGAGGATGTTGCACACAACTCAATGCAAACTCCCTTTGTTCTTCATCGGTGAAAGTCTTGCAATAATTTATATAATACAAAGACTTTTGTGTTTGGAAATGAAACGTTACGTTCGTAAGAATTGATTTAGAGCAGATTTTCTGAAATTTTGAACGTTCAGGGACCGGGATTTTTGTGAAATTAAATAAAAAATAATTACAAAATAAACCAACACTTGTGTTAGAGCAAACAGATGAGAAGTTCGGTCGGTCACAGACAATGGGTATCGGGGGTTTTTATGAATATCTAAGTTTGTTAGTGTCTGTATTGTGTTAAAATTTGTTGTTAGTGAATGGTTAAAAAAATAAATAGTGTTAACACTCACTGTCTCCACTTATCTTTGAATAATATACAATTAATTATGGTACTTTCATAGTGTGAAAGCATTAAATAACATCACCGAAATTCACATATTATAAAAATAATTATATTGTTTTTAAGAGTTAATTAAATATTGAGAACAACACATTATTACTTCAAAAATTAATTATTATTTGTAGGAAATTTCTAAAATGGAAAAAAGAAAGAGTGAAGACGCATCGACAGAGACACCATCAACAGCCGAAGAAGTGTTGAAAATACCAGAAATTCTTCTACACGTGTTTAGTTATTTAAAGGATGAGGACCTACTACAGTGTGGCCAAGTATGTAGTTACTGGAAAGAGGTTACGGAAGAAATCTTTTATAAGAAAATCACAATGTTTCGTAAGGTAATTATGTGTTTGATTTTCATACATCTAATTCTTATTCAACTTTTTATAGTACATACTCACAGATTGCTTAATTTTAATTATACAAATAGTTTACAAAATATTTGAATGCAATTGCAAGAAAATCGTACAAGACATTATATTCAGAATTTATGAGAGTATCGAGCATTCGATATATTTACATGAGTTTTGAATATGTGTGCATTATTCAACGATGTATTCATATATGCATAGGCGGTTTACAGTACAATTTAAACTGTTCATTTGTACGTAAATACAGCAGAGTCTTCATGCAGTGAGTCTTTGTAATATATTAGAACGTATATGCAATACCGCTAATATGTTTTAAATGCTAGAAAATCTTCCATTGGATTGAAAAATTACTCCCAAATATTTACGTTTATCTACTAGTTCGATCAAGTTATGCTTAATATACCAGCCTATTTTAATATGAAGCCCTCTTTACAAAACACTATGACTGTAAATTTGTTAATATTAATACTAAGACATAATCTAGAGTAAAATTTTCGTAATTTAATTGGAAAATTGTTTTTAAGGAGATGTTTCAAGTACTTTCGTGTGTGTTAAATAACGAAGTTGGAAAGTATTAAGGTCTATGAAAAGGTGTGTTTTGTCCGTCAATAAATTCACTTAACTAGAAGTTACAGCTAATAACGAATTATCTGGATGAGTATTGATATTTCACTGTCTCGTAACACCTTCCTAAAAGAAAATATTTGAAGGGAACACTAGAGTAAAATTACATTAATAATTTCCGTTAATGTCCAGATACGTGGACTGTCATGGCGGCATTTCCTGTTTTCCGACTGCCAGCCTCGACACCGGAGCGGTTTGGAGACGACATGTCACGTGACGACGCGAGCGAACAACGGCGGCTGCTGCGCCGCGGCAGTGTCGGCGGCTGTCATGGCGCCTCATCGCTGATTCCAGCAAACAAAAGGAAAGAGTGCGGACGCACGTTCTAACCTAACCTAACCTATTCTAATAATATAATTCGTAATAATTATGATAATTTATTAGAATAAGTTAGGTTAGGTTAGAACGTGCGTCCCCACTATTTCCTTTTCTTTTCTTTGCCGGAATCAGAGGTGAGCCGCCATGACAATCCACATGTCTGGACTTTAACAAAGAAAAAAGAAAAGGAAACAGTGGGGATGCACGTTCTAACCTAACCTAACCTAACCTAACCTATTCTAATAAATTACCACAATTATTACCGATTAAATTTTTAGAATATCGTACAGTACATGTCAAATAATTTAATCATTATTACATGAGAAATATAGAAAACAGCCATTCTCAATACTTAGTTACATTCTACCCTAGCTGTAGCACTCGAATTTGCTACAGATACGATGAAATTAAAAATATTCAAATTTAAATTTTATGAATAAATTTCTTATTATTCTCAATGTTCAAACAATTTCATCTACGACCGGAGTCCCGGAATGGACTACTTGTATTTGTTAAAATCATTTGCATTGCTTTTTAAAATTTAAATGAACTTTATACCTTTTAAATTTTGATTAATTAATATCTGGAGCTTGTTTATTCATAATTCTTGATAATATATTTTTATTGATTAAAACTAATCAACAATCTATTTTTTCTCTGTTAATGAGTAAGGCTGGTGCCCCTAATTATATTATATTTATTGAATTTGTGTCCTGAATATTTATTTAATTATAAATGCAAACGAGCAAAGTGAAATGATATTAGCAGTAAGTTTTTACATCAATAGAAATCACTTTGTTCCTAGAAGTGCACAGTTTCCCGTCACTGCAATAATAATCTATAACAGCTTGCATTTAATATTAACAAAGAAATACATGTTAAAATTGTTTTTATTCTATTTAAACAATTAACATAATTTTGTGAAGAGAACTTTTGTCTAATTTGTTTTTTTTTTTTTAACAGAAAATACCAATTTCCATGTTAAACAGCTTAGCAGACAATTGTGAGAAACTTCGTTCTCTAGTAGGGTATAGTGAGAATTTTCACTACTTGTGGTTTTGTTTGGAACCGTGTTGGGTTTGCCATTGGGCATCATCACCTTGTCCCAGACACGTCGAAACTCTGACAGAAGACGAATTGTTGGATGGAGTTATCGTATTCGAAAAAAATAAGGACAGTAAGTAGGCCTATTTGCATTTTTTACAACTATCGCTTTTATGATGAACAGTATTGGTGTTTAACCATTTACTCAATTATAGAAAAAAGCGTTCAACTACCATTTAACGTGCGCTTATTAAAAGAAGATAGAATCGAAATAAATATCGCCACGATACCATCGGTTCCAGGTTTTAATATCCGACATTTTGCATATACGATCGAAGAAAGAAATACAATTAATACAGAAGAAATGCCGTACGTATGTAAACTACTGAACATACCGGAAAAAGAATTAAAATGCGTCATCGGATTTAATGATTATGGAATCCGTTTGAATAAGGATAGAACTGGTGCGTACACTACTTACACCATCCAAAAGAAGATAAGAAGAGGCACTGCATTTTACGGAGAAAGAGTTCAGGCTTTTTCTATATGTATAAAAAATATCGAATGGAATTATCGTAGTGTAAAAGAAAAGTTGGAGAGAGTGAAATGCTTGAAACCCAAAATGGTTCAAGAGAAATGTTTTGCTTTTGTTTTTTGTAGTGTATCCATGGAAAATTTTTTTCATTAATACCTTTTTAGCAGAACGCTAGACGCGTTTAAAGCAGTATTACCTGTGGTTACATCTGTTGATTATGTCTTTTTTCCAGAATTTGAAGTGTTAAATCCACCGGAAAATAAAAATTTCGATTGTGTGCGAGTAGGTTCTTTACATACACAATCTGTGAGAATAGTCTTTGTATGGTACGAATGAAAACGTAGTAATAAAACTACGTTTTCATTCGTACAATATTTTTATGTCGAAGCAAATTAAATAATGTTGCAACTCTGAAGGTGGAATGCGAGATTGTATATTGCTAATATGATTGTAAAATTGTTTATTATAGTTATTGTATTAAAGCGTACTTTAAATAATGCTCTATGCGAAAAGATACGATTTTGTTCACTCTGATGCCTTATAACTCGTCTTTTATCGAAAATTTCTTAAATTTTGCAGGGAGATTCGTGTATTGGATGATTGACGCCATTACGTTTTGATGTTGAAAGGTCGACGGGGTCTTAATAGCGATATTATTTGTTGTTAGCATTTACGAGTTATTTAAAATCCGCGTTTACTTTGAGAATTAATTTTCTTGCTATTTTACATTAAAAATATATAAATTTTTAAATAAAATAGAATACTGCATGGAAATTGTTGATTGTCTTCACTCTGCTGCATCATTCACAGATTCAAACTGCGTTGTGTTTCGCTTATTCTGACGAGTCTTTTTCCATGTTAAACACAAAGCTTTCTAGTTATTATGAATGTGTCTCTTTAATCCGATCAATTCAGTTCGGTAGACTATCAATACAGCTTTCAGGTTAGATACTTCTTTTATTGTTTTGACATGTGCATTTCGGACTTATATGAATTTTAAGTCCCTCTTCAGTTCAAAACTACAAATTGTTTAAAAAAAAAAAACACAATTAGTAAGATGACAAATTCTTCGCGTGTAGGACATATTTACTGACATAAAACTATTGTATTTAAGAATTGTTACACTTATACGATACCTAAGGTTCTGTCTTCTAAAACCACGATGTATAACGGGTAACGTTGAAAAGAGTTTAAAATACAGCCATTAAAAACACTTCAAATACATTTTCGCATTAATACGGTAAACCTAATATATCAATACATTTATAATTTTTACTTTATAACATCATATATTTTAACAGAAACAATATAACACGATACTCACTTTTAACACGTGTTCATAAAATCTTGTATAATTACAACTTTTAAAGAATGTGTATGTTCTACAATATAATGTCGAAGCAATTATAATCTTTTTACAGATTAATTATACGTAGTATATTAATATTAAAACATTTTCAAGAGAATACATAAACACTTTTACAATATATTTCACTCGTTATACTGTATTACAATCAATTTTATCCATTAGCGCCATCTATTACATTATACCACATTGATCTATTTGCATACCATTTGAAATATTTATTAAATTATCATCTTTATTTATTATAAATATTATGTGAAATTTTATTGGTCAAAAACTTTTTAGTCATATATATCGTTTTTTAAACTAGAATGACACTACAAATGAAAAGTGTTAAGTGTTTTATGATAACAGAAATACAAAAGTTACTAATGCCATTTTGTTATCGATAAGCACAGGAAAGAAAATATCTTATTACACAATCTAATCTCGCAGAAAACGGAGTAGTATGACAGGAAGATGTTTCTGCAAGATGGCACCATCTGGCTTGTCTTCGATTTGAACGAACGTTTATTCACTCTCACTGCTTCTGAATTCTATAGTGTCCTTTATAAAAAACGAAGGGTGCGAGTATCATACCCTGACTGTGATCAAGTCCATATCACCAGAGAGGGACCGTCAGACAGACTCGCTGAACACTTGCACAGTAAGATTATCGATTCTATTTTAATTGAATAATAACAACGATTTCGACTGGTTCTATTGTTAATTTAAATTACGCTGTTAGTGTATAATATGTTTACTATATGAAAATTAAAGGTTTTCCGTTATGCATAACAGAAGAGTTGTTATGAGAAAGTAAAGATTGTAGAATTGAGAAGAGATTCAAATCGAGCATCACGTTATGGTGCTATTTCTGCAGCCTTCGACAAAGCCATTCCTATTCGAGTTGCTCAACGGCCTTAAAGTTTAAATTTAATGAAGTTTAAAAGTTCAGTAAGTCCCCGAAATTATTTTTTTATTTTGCACAAACAATATACAGTTTAACCCGATTATAACGTCATCGGATGTAACGTAACGACAACCTAATATAATGTCAAATTTTTATCGGTTGCACGGTTTTATTATACTAGATAATGTTAAAAAAACCACTTGTAACGACATAAAACGGTTTTAACGTATTATTTGAAGCACTCCCAAATTTACAAAGTTAGATTACAAATTTTATTTAACATAGAAGAAACTACGTGTTCAGTCCTAAGGTCAGAGTTTACTTCTTAGAATGACTGTGGGTGGTACTCTCCCCCACCTGACTTCGGTGAGGTGAGGTGCCTGTTTTGCCTGTTTGTAGAAAAGGGTCGCCATTTTGGATTTCATTTTGACTCGGATCTCGGTCCCTTGACTACTTACAAGTCTGGATTTTTTTATGCGCAAATGATTTGGGCACCTAATACTCTGTGTCAAATATCAACTGTCTACGTGTACTCCTTCATACCTTTATGCTGGTAACATAAAACGGCAGTACGATTTTATAAACAAGACACAGTCTTGTCAACAAGTAATTTTACATTTTATGTAAAAGTTATGTAAAAATACCAATTAAATATTGGTTATTTGTTATAACAAGTTGGGCATTAGCTACAGTGGCTATATTGACCCATGGAAAGTGAAAATTCAGTGGATAGTATTAGTAATTGGCTAATACGCACGGGAATAATGCCTTCCAGGAGGTCTTCTTAATGCAATGCAATGCCTTCCTCTACTCGATTCAAAAACTAGAAAACGTAATAATTATCGTTATTTAATTTCCGTTGTTTGCTTTATTCTTTGAGCACCTATTCGAAGGGTAAGCGTTCAGACGAGTGGTGTGTTCCTACCCACTATCACGCTTTCGCATTTGTCTGTGTTAATGGGTTGCCTATGTTTAATACTCTACTGGTGAATGCTATTGAGATTGTTATTGCATATGTCCTGTAAGCGTTCACTGTTTTTGTGTGAAGCTAGGATAATTGTGTTGCCCTGTATGTAGGCAGCTAGGAGGCAGGGTGTGGTTTAAGTGCAGGAGAGACCAGAACAGGTCCTAGTCCCCGAGGACAGCCCCGAGTGATGGGTATGATTATGTTATTTTGTGTTGTATAAACATTTGCACTCCTGTTTCTCAGGTAGGATTGAAGAGGTTTGTAAAGATTTTGAGGGAAGTAATGAGCACGCAGTGTGTGCAAGGTAGAAGGCCACCAGGCGTGATCAAAGGCGCCTGTGTGGCGGCCGAGTAATTATAATTTAGCGCTGCATCTGAAAATCTAGATGGAGCTATTAAAACACGTGTAGGACGTCCGCCATATTCTTTTTTCTCTCTCGGCTAAGTTACGCGCGACGTGTGGATGTTTTGTACCGACGTATACTTGTAATCGATTGGGCTTTACTTAATAAGTGTAAAACAAAATCTAGTATATGATTGTAAATAAATTTACATGGTGAGATATAAAGGTTCGGTTATTTTATATAATCAACGAACACTCAAGTTAAGTGTTGCATCAATCTTCACACTATGTTTGTTTGATGCAATTTTGGAAAAAATATAACATCACGGATGCCATAGGAAATATCGACTTGGCTTGGCAAGAATTAACTGATAAATGAACGAACGAAGTGTGAAAAAAGTTATGGCCGAAGGAATTTAAGAATTCTCAACGAGAAGAGCGTATCGCTGTATTGTTAGGTTGATCAAACTCAAGCTAATCGATACAGCAGGACTAGAAGATATAGTGGAACAGGTTTCTGGTGAGAGTCTTATCAACGACGGACGTCCTTCGAGAACTGGCAGAACAAGTAATCCATGTAAAAATGGAAAATAGTGATTCTGAAAACGAAGAACCCAAAAAATTTCTGTCCAGGTTTCCTTAGTAAAAGTTTGGTAAGATAACCGAAATTGTTTATCAAATTATAGCAAATGATCCAGATTTTGAAAACAGTGCAAAAGCAAAACGAGGTATTTTGGATGCGATCTTATGCTACCGACATTTGCGTTAAGGAAAGAAAAAAGGCGACAAATGAAACTTTACGGCTTTATTGCAAACTAGCAGACCCCGCCACGCGTTGTTGTGGCTCAAAATGTATTATAAATGTACAACGCTTCCCCCGTGGGGGGATTTTTTGAAAAATTCCTTCTTAGTGTACATTCTCTTGACGTACCCTATTAAAACGCAATCAAAAACACAAAAAAACGCATCAAGAATAGTGTAATAGAAGCAGAGTTCTTTACGGTAAGCCTTAATCCTGTCCATCTCCCCTTGTGGAAGGAATTTCAACATGTATATTATATAAAAACACGTGCGTATTCGAATGCAGCGTTGTGTCAGAATTTCAAAGGAATCGGTAGGGACAAATGAACATTACATTTTTATTTATATAGATGGATGGAAGACGATCTGCTTTAGTTCATCCTCACAGAAAAGCATAATGCCTGACAGAAAAACAAACTTAGGTCGTCGTACTCGTAGAGCCATATGTTGGATATAAAATCCTTAACCTAGATGATATCTTTTAATTTATATGAATGTTTACCGGAGTAATATACAGCCTATGTCCACCCTGAGGTTCCATTCTAAATATTGGTGAAAAAATTTTTGAAATCGATGAGTAGTTTCGGAGATTAGCCCTTGCATACAAACTCACAAACATTACCTCTTTATAATATTAGTATAGAAAAAGAAGAATTTTATAAAAGTCGGGAAGAAATGAACTACTAAATGTAGTCTTTACTTTCCATCAGAATATGAAACAAATATAACGAAAGTTTCATGTGAATTAAACAAAAATTGCAGGAGTTAAAAGGAATTCACACACAGACGACGGCTTTTATATTAGTAATTTATGTACTGTATTTTTATATTTTACTAGCTGCAAGGATCCGCTTCGCTGGGTTTTTATTTGTATGTAATATAATTTTTATATATATATATATGTTACTGTGAAAGACTGAAATTTGTCAATGTCGACATTCTCCGGTGAATGTCGACACATACAACTGTGTGAATGTTGACATTCACCAGAGAATGTTGACATTCCCCACAGTTCGGTCATTTACAGTAACGTATATATAAAAGACTGTTTTTCTAAGTAATCTAGAATCTAGCTGCAAGGACCCGCTTCGCTGGGTTTTTATTTGTGGGCAAAAAGTAACGATAGTGAAGATTAAGCAACGGCATAGTCGAACGGTGCACACTCGGTAAGTAATCCTACAATTTTTTGTTTATAGCGTAGTTTATACGGATTATTCCCAAAAAATTAAAAGTGTTTTGGAAATGTTGAGTCAAATTAGTCTAGAATCGATTAATTTTTATGGAAGAAAGCCTTTCAAACAGCCGTAGTCCGTAAACTTCACATGTGTCGGACTGTGATTGGCTCATGTATTTAAGGATTCCTACAACGTAAAATTCCTATAAAGTGGAACGTATATAAGCGTTATAAGGGAGTCTACTGTATATTTTGAACGTATCTAAGCGTTATAGGGGGTCTACTGTACATTGTGAATGCGTATCAAAAGGAAGTAAGGATTTTGTAAAACGGATTTTACAAAACTGATTTATGAGTGGAAAGTATAATCAATTGTATACCACTTTAATAATTGTTGTATCCAAGGTATGTTTTAAATCAAGATAATTTTATAAATTCTATAAAACTTATGTATAGTTTTGTAATATATATGTCGTATACTCTTCTAATGTAGGCTGAAAAAATATTGAGAATAAGCTGATGTCACTGAGAAAATATTGAGAATAAACTAATGTCACTTCAATTTATAAAACTTGTATGCATAGGTATGTTTTAGATCACGATTATTTTAAAAATTTACAAAACTTGTGTATTTTTTATATGTATGTGTTATATCCTTTTTTAATGTTTTAGTTGGCTGAGGAGGGGCTTAAGAGCTCGAAACGTGTAATTTTTCACACGTATCAACTAAATAAAGTTGAAAAAACTGCCAAGTGTCTTAATTTATAGCACTTTATTGTGTTAGAAGCAGAAAGGATGATGATTTAATTTGCTTCGAGATGAAAAATATTGCACTTCATTACTACGTTTTCATTCGTACCATACAAAAACTATTCTTATAACTTGTGTAAATAAAGAATCTACTTCCACACAATCGAAATTGTTGTTTTCGAGTGGATTCAACACTTCAAATATAGGAAAACAGAAATATTCAACAAAGGTAACAAAAAGAAATGCTGTATTGAACGCTTTTTTGTTTCGTCCATTCTATAGTTGATTAGTCTACGGAAAATGAATGCGAAACATCTCTCTTGTACCATTTTGGGTTTCAAACATTTTAGTCTCTCTAACTTTTCATTGAGACTATAATAATCCTATTCGATATCCCTAATATATGAAGAAACTGCCTGAACTCTCTCACCATAGAATGCAATGACCCTTCTTATCTTCTTTTCGAGCGTGTAAGTGATGTATGCACCAGTTTCATCGTCACGGAAATGGATCCTGTAATCTTTAATTCCGATGACACATTTCAATGCTTCTGGTATCTTTAGTAGTTTTGATACGTACGGCATTTCTTCTGTATTAATTGTATTTATTTCTTCGATTGTAAATGCAAAATGACGAATATTGAAGCCTGGAACTGATGGAAACATTGCGATATTTATTTCGATTTCGTCTTCTGTTGATGAGTGCACATTAAATAGTAGTAGTTCGGCGTTTACGTGTATAATTAAGTAAATGGTTAAACACGAATACTGTTCATTATAAAAGCTATATTTATGAAAAATACAATTACTTACTGTCGTTCTAATTAAGTGTAAGTGACAACATGCACCCATCTGATGGCACGTGGAACATGGTTCCAAACCAAGCCGTAAGTACTGAAAGTGATCACTATATCCGACGAAAGAACGTAGTTTTAGTCAGAATTGTCTGCTAAGATGTTCAACATTGAAATTTGTATTTTCTGTTAAAAAATGACAAATTAATTAGGCAAAAGTTCTCTTCATTCATCTATTTTACCACACCAAAGTATGGTACATTTATCACACAAAAGTATGTCTAATGCACATATAGCTGAATAGTTTAAATGGAATAAAGACAATAAAAAGAGCAATTTTGATATGTATTTTTTTGTTAATATTAAATGTAAGCTGTTATTTTTCTATTTTGTGTTTGTGTGTGCGTGTGTGAGTAATGAATTCTTATTGTAGTCTGGTGAAGCCTATGCACGTGAAGTCATTTTTTTAAATATGTGATATCTAGTGGTGTAAAAACTTACTATAATTTCAGTTTCTCGGTTACATTTATAATTAAAGAAATATTAAACTTTAGTCTGGGAATAAAGATATATTATTTCTTGAGTCTGACCTTACTGGTGATACACACGACCACATTTAACTCTTCACCCCACCACCTTTAACCACTAAAATTTTTTAGCATTCAGTTTCCCTAATAAACAAACCACCTTGCAAAATTTCAAAAAATTTCAATGAATAACACTGTAGTTATTAAGCTTCAAACAGGAAACACGAAATTATGCCCCGACACTCTAACATCCATACATACAGAAATTACCTCCGAATTTTTAGTTATTTTTTCTTTATTTTCGGGGTGGTCCATCCGGATACTTCCCTCGCCATTCATAATGGGCGTACAAAAATGCGGGCCCTCTTAGTACAAACAGGACAGAAAGCGTTAAATAAAAATGCCAAACTCAAATAGAAATGATAACGTGGAAGCATTTAGCTCTATTTAATTTGTATTTATATTCTGTATTGTTTTTATCTTCCCATTATGAAGAGCGACAAAAAAAGAGTAAGGTTCGTTCCTAATGAGAATCAAACATACGTATCTTTACAGTGGAAGCGCGACACGATTCCACATAGCCATGTACAATATTTATTTACTTAATTAAAGTATTAATCAATAAAAATGTATTATAATAACAATATAATTATATTTATTTATTATATAAATATTAATTAATATTAATTTTTAGATTTTAAATATCTTTAGAATTTCATAATTTAAATAATTTTTATGCTTAATATAATCGTTAGGTGGCACTTTTTAATGTAAACACACGTGGTCGTGTTGCCTGTAGCTATGGGTGATGTAAACGAGTTAACTTTGTATCCTTCAATTTACATGATTATAATTTAATATAAATAAATATTAATAGATTTAAGCAGTCGTTTTATTTTATGAAAGAATGCTGTAGATAAGTAATTGGTGTATTTTAGTGACTGTAAACTGCTGTACACGCTGACTTGTTCGTAGAACAACAACGGGTTTTAAGTTTTTGGTGTAGTTAATGAACTATAGTTATCATTATTTTAGTAAATATTACTGATACTGGTGCTATATGATTGGCTACATAAACATTTGTATAGCCTTTTGACTTTACAAACATACACTTAGCTTTCAGTTGCCTATTCAATGTTAAGTTATGAGTTACACTTACAATAAATGTCTATATCACACTACATAATGGCCAACAAACTTACAAAAATATTGCATTTGTGTAATTAGTGTGACAAAATCTGCAGGAAGGTCTAGAAGAGCTGCAGTTTGGCCAACATGGGTCTGTAATTACCAGCAGTGGCGTGCCGTTCACGGAAGCTGTGGAAGCATCGCTTTCCTTGTATTTTCTAAAATGTAAATGCATATTGTGCGATTGTTTTCATATTTTAACATAGTTTGAATTACTTAAAATTAATATTTTATTATAACCGCATTATGTATCTTATTACAAATTTCTATACATGTGAAAAACAGATAAGATTCCTATTGTATATTCAAATATAAATTCGTATCTGCATATTCCCAATGGAAGCGCTGTATTGTCGAATATGGGATAGCTTCCACGGTGAAAATATTTGAATTGTGTATAGCAGCCGGATTATACGCATTCGCACATGCACTTTACAGAGCACCAACTTCTTGGTTTAGCTCGTGGATGCTACATTCCAAAATATTGTATAATGCTTCCAATGATTCTATCCGGGGCTGGCACAGCTTCCCTATCATTAAATGTCACTGCATGCCATTGATTACCAGATATAGTCTATGTGTCTAATTCTAACATGTTTTGGTGCTCTCAACAATGATTTTGCCTTATAATGATAACATTTGAACTTTGAGCTATGTGTTAAAATTTTGATTACCATGGATCTTTCTGCCATTAAAGATTACTATGACTCAGTTCTCACACAACATTAAACTACTATTGAAAGTGAGAACAGGCATGTTACTCTTATTACAAATAACAGACTACTAGTAGTTTTTTTCACTTGATTATATATACAAACATTTACTTTTTGTCAACTTCTTAACATAACTATTAACTCTCAGATCTTTTGGGGTCCGAGAGTTAATTGTTAGGGGTCTGTGAATGATTTTTCAATCTTAAATTTGATTTGTTAATTAATTTAATTATGAAAAATATAATAAAAATACAATTCAATCCTAATTCATATTTCATTTGTCAACTATTAACATTCTGTGTTCGTGTATGTGCAATAAATTTAAGAACCTCTAGTTAATTGTTAATCAAGGAAAACTTTTATATACAAAAATTTTATTCATTTACTCCATTATTTTCTCTTCTTTGGAATCACTTTTGTTAAATAATTTCTTTACTTCTGTTACATCTATATATATAATTGAGACGAGTTGATAATAATAAGAATAAGCGCAGAGCCCAAACGGTTAGGAGTTGGAAGCTGAAATTTGGTACACAGATAGGGTACGTCACGAAAACGCACACTAAGAAGGGATTTTTCGAAATTCCCCCCGGGGGGGAAAGACAGGATTAAGTCTTAACACTTCCATCAACAATGGAAGTGTTAAGTAACAATGGAAGTGCTAAGTAACAATGGAAGTGTTAAGTAACAATGGAAGTGTTAAGTAACAATGGAAGTGTTAAGTAACAATGGAAGTGTTAAGTAACAATGGAAGTGTTAAGTAACAATGGAAGTGTTAAGTAACAATGGAAGTGTTAAGTAACAATGGAAGTGTTAAGTAACAATGGAAGTGTTAAGTAACAATGGAAGTGTTAAGTAACAATGGAAGTGTTAAGTAACAATGGAAGTGTTAAGTAACAATGGAAGTGTTAAGTAACAATGGAAGTGTTAAGTAACAATGGAAGTGTTAAGTAACAATGGAAGTGTTAAGTAACAATGGAAGTGTTAAGTAACAATGGAAGTGTTAAGTAACAATGGAAGTGTTAAGTAACAATGGAAGTGTTAAGTAACAATGGAAGTGTTAAGTAACAATGGAAGTGTTAAGTAACAATGGAAGTGTTAAGTAACAATGGAAGTGTTAAGTAACAATGGAAGTGTTAAGTAACAATGGAAGTGTTAAGTAACAATGGAAGTGTTAAGTAACAATGGAAGTGTTAAGTAACAATGGAAGTGTTAAGTAACAATGGAAGTGTTAAGTAACAATGGAAGTGTTAAGTAACAATGGAAGTGTCAACAATGGAAATACTACGTAACAATGGAATTGTTAAGAGAAAGCCACGTGCAATACGCAGATGCAGTTTTTTTCGTTTTTGCGGGAAATCTAACATATTTTTAGATCCATCTAAAAGTTCTCTAATTAGTCTGGAAACAAGGGGACCCAATTCTTGCATTCTGTGAAAACAGGTAAGGTTGACTGTAACGTAATAATCTTTATCTTAGTTATCGTTACTTTTGCCCGAGCAATGCCGGGCCCACCTGCTAGTTGACATATAAGTAAATGGTTTGACAAGTTGTTTAGGTTTAATTTTTTAAAATGCTATCAAAATTATTTTTTTAATAGATAATTTAATGCAACACTTGAATTGCTTTATATGTTTTCAATCTAAATAGATTTCAAACCTCAATAATGCTATAATTTTGAAAAAAAACAGAGAAACAATATAATTTACAGCATTCTAAATTATATCAAATTCAAGGACACAGTTAAAAGTTATCATTTCCATAAATAACAGTTTAAATAAGTACAAAAATACATTGTAGTGTTTCCAAATGTTGTTTATCTTATATTTAAGAATTTTAATTCATATAGATGTTGATTTTTACAATAAACTTTAGTATGAACTGTTAAAAGAATATTTTAGAATTTAAAAATGTATTATATATAGTTAAAGTTAATTATTGATAAAATAATCAAAGTTTGTTTGTTTTCACTTCTATGCATTTGGAGCTAGAACTATTTTAAGATGACCAAGACAAAACCTTTCTCACTTGTTTCTAGCCTTTTATACATGAGTACAAACATTTTCGGCCTTCTTAATAGGCCTTCTTCAGGTACACTGTGGTCTGTTAGAGTGGCTGTTGGTAGAAATTCAAACCGTGTCAATGTTTATATAGGTATCGTCTTACTAGTGACGTCATCGTTGATGATAAGATCTACCAACCAATGCTCTAATCATCGTTGATGATAAGATCTACCAACCAATGCTCTAATCATCGTTGATGATAAGGTCAGGTCTACCAACCGATGCTCTAACAGACTACAGTGTACCTGAAGAAGGTCTATTAAGAGAGCCGAAAACATTTGTACTCGTGTATAAAAGGCTAGGAACAAGTGAGAAAGGTTTTGTCTTGGTCACGTTTGTTTGTTACTTTTTATTTAGCATTTTTTATTTTATTCAAGAAACTGGAAGTATATTAATATTGCTGTTACTCAGAAAAGACATCAAGGAAACCTTATTGAAGGATATAAAATTTTTGGTATGGTTCCACATCTAGGATGCAAATGGTGGAAGCATCTATATTGTCATGGTCCGTCATGTTGTCCTGGTCAGGTTAGTCTGATAAGTGAGTAGCATTCAATGGGAATGTAATATGTTAACTAGGGGAAGAGGGTGGAATAAATACACGTCACTCTTTTCTCCATGCTACAGTAATATATTAACAAGGAGACTCCAACCAATCTGACTGGGACAAAAGACCAGACCATTAACTACATAGTTCCCCCACAAGAATGACAGAGAACTATCTAGTTTATAATATTGCAATTACAATTTGAACAAGTGAATAAAAATAAGCATTTAACAGAGTGGGATATTTAGGTTATGTGTAAGTCCAACTAATAATTTAACTAAATATATTCATTAATTTCACTACTTAAAATTTCAGACGTATTAAAAACGACTTACTGTATTGATAAAATGCTCAGCCATTTTTAAGATAGATACATTATGCTGTCTAGAATGCATACATTTCTTTACTTTAAGAAAATAAAATACAATTTTTTATAACAAACAAAACATTTTATACATATGATAAAAAGCATTAATGCAAAAAACTCATATTTTTAAATAATGTCTGAAAATAGAACAAAAAGTGAGAAGATTGCTAGGTCTGAAATGTCAAAAAAATTACCCTTATACCAGAGTTTAAAATATCAATGAACCTTATTAAACTATAAAAGCCAGTAGTGAGCTTTCTGACTTCAAAACAAAAGTTATAATTTAAATAACAATAAATCTGTATATATACATTTATTAAAAGCAAAATATTCTGTCACCACTGCACACAAATAACAAATTTAAAAAGACTTCTCGGCAAAACTATTAGTTATAAACTTCAGTGCTACCACTCAAACCTTTAAAAATGCAGTTTTTAAAGAACTACCAATCAAACCAAATGGTAGTTCTGTAAAGCATTAGTACTTGAACTAAAAAATCTCTAAAGCATTATTTTTCAACTTGTTCCAAAGGACATCTTTCATTTTTATTTTTTAATTATAATCAGATTTTTTTCTATCCCGAGGAAGGTCGTTTAAGATGACCGAAAACTTTCAGAAAATTAAAATTATACTGCATTTTTAAAAGTCTGAGTGGTAGTGCTGTAATTTATAAATTTTAAAAAATAGAGAGGTTGCGGCTGATGTTTTCGACGCGAAAACGTGTACGTCGGACATTCGGTGCCACCTTCCTGTGAGCCTAGAAGTTTGACAATGATGTCGAGCACAATTCTACTGACGTTCCAAACATCATTGTCAAACTTCTAGGCTCACAGGAAGGTGGCACTGAACGTCCGACTTACATGTTTTCGCATTGAAAACGTCGGCCGCAACCTCTCTATTAACTTGACTTACAATTTGAAAATTTCAACACAACTTTTAAATGGTTTTTAAAAACATTGTTTTAATTTTAATTTTAATTAATTTTATTTTTAATTTTAGGTTTAATTTATTTAGTATTAATTTAGTTTATTAAAAATAATTATAAAAACTAAATTTTTTGTTATATACATTTGCCTGCTTTCTAAAATTTTAATTATAAGTGAATTAACATTGATTGAACTATCAGGTTACCTAGTTAGTATAAAGTAAATAAATATAACTATAAAATAAAATCTTTCTTGTTACCTCAAGGTGAAATCATCTCACCAATGTAATAAGCATAGACCAGCATGTTACATGAATCAGTGAACTTAGACTGTCTGTTTCAATATTTTATATTGTATTTTTACTTTCAGTTATCAAATCTTGCCGATGATCGGACACATCGTTTACAGGGTTTACATTCTTCTTTGATGTGATTGATTTCCATGCTGTTGATATTACTGATTCCAATCTTTCTTTTGTACTTGGAAGTATCTTTTGTAGTCTTGTCTTTATTATTTTCAAAACAAAGAACTGACTTAAAGACAAGCTCTACATGTTTGTCTTTAAGTCAGTTCTTTGTTAATTTGCTAGTATGACAAGTCCTGTGGAGGAGGTAATTTCCTTCTGGACACTAATTTTTGAGTGAAGGAATTAAACTTGCTTTAAAATCAGTTCCATCAAGAAATACCAACTAACCATTCCACTGATACTAAGTTGATGGTTGAACAGATCTTGTTTTGTTATTCTCATTAGTAGTTTAGTTCAAGATTCAACCCAGACTCTGACATGCATCTTCTTAGAATTATACATTGCTAATTTTACCAATTAGCCATCTTTCCAAATATAGGAGTTTAATTTATTTGAAATTTTAATTATAATTAATAATGTATTGCACTTCACTTTATATATATTCTTTTCAATAACAATTGATATCATTATGTGATTTGATGTTTTGCAT
Organism: Centruroides sculpturatus; assembly: GCF_000671375.1. Taxonomy (NCBI): domain Eukaryota; kingdom Metazoa; phylum Arthropoda; class Arachnida; order Scorpiones; family Buthidae; genus Centruroides; species Centruroides sculpturatus. The sequence continues at coordinate 476,534 of NW_019384443.1, forward strand.
TTTTATGATTCATTAGATAAAAGGATGTTCAAAATTGCATGAATGGCTGTATGTGGTAAGATGTGTTGTTCATGCTCATTTATAGTAACGAAAATTGAGTATGGCAGAAGAGTCACAGAAATAGCATTATTGCTTGTGAGATGAGGTATTTGAGAAGAGTGTATGGCATAGGGAGAAGAGTGTTTATTTGAGAAGTTGGAGGAATGTGGGTGAAAGAGAGAGTGGTTCAAAAAGGTGAGTAAATTGGCTCTATGATGGTTTGATCACATTGAGAAGGAAAAGAAGAGAGTGTATACAGGAAAGGTGGATGGAAAGAGCTTAGTCATCCCCTACTGAAAGTCATGATTGGAAGAAATTGATGAGTATCTGAAAGAATGTAAGGTGTTCAGTCAGAAAGAGAATGTGAGGAAGTTGTGTTAGAAGAGGCATGAGTGTGTCTGTACAGGAAAGTGTGGAGAAAGTTACTGAATAGACGATTTATAAGATTGTAGTCTTCTTTTGTCTGCTGCTCATCCTTTTCGAATTATGGACTTAAGGAGTTATATGTATGTACGTAAGTTTCATTACACGGTTAGTCTTTTGTCACCTGAGTTCTGAGGTTATAAAGGCAAAAGCCTGACATTCTGATAGATCTAGATTGGAATTAGTCAAATTGTTGAAAGTTTTGTAGATAGATAGATTTGTTTATTTCGTCCATTTCTTCACTGATAGCATTGTATCTTGGAGGAATATCTGATGGGCATGAAAGAAAGGTCCTCTTAAATTTTAGGCCTGTGAGAGGTGGGATACGATGCCTTGATCTATACTGACACTAAGAAATATGAGTATTTGGATCCTCATGGTTATCCAGAGAGTAAATTTCAAATAGAGTGTATATCAAACTGTCTTTCTAAGTTTAGTTATTGTGTTATAAATAATTACTGATATATTCTTTTTCCTTAATTTCTGCATTAGAGAATTAAGTGTACCATTTCCATCTGGACATGAAGCAGAAATAGCATATAATTCTTTAAGGGTGGATTCTGAACCATTAAGAGGTGGAGTGAAGAAGAATTTCATATTAGAAAAGAATTTGTTAAAAGTGTAAGAAAGATAAAATTTTAAAATATTGTTAACTCTATACCTTAACCAAATAACTGTTATACTTATTGTTAGGGCTGTTCATTAATTATGTGTACAATTTAATGAAGAAGGGAGTTGTAAACAGTTCATTGTTGTACATAATGAAGGAGAAGGTAGAAGCATTGTTTATATGGACTATTTTTAGTTTTATTACTGGCTTAGAATTTGTTCATGTAAGTTTACTTATTAGTTGTGAAACAGTTAAAAAATATTTACAGAACTTTTTAAAGTTCTGCAAATATTTTTTAACTGTTTCACAAACAGAATTCGTGCCTCTGTCTAACACCACCACCAAGATATGCAGTTTACACTTTCCTACCATCTTGAATGACAACTCCTTAATTAAGGGAATGTTGATCTCAATGCTAGGAAATATCAAGCCCATGATAAAGCGTCACGGGGTACCTCCACAAGTTTATGTTGGGTGGACATAAACTTGTGGAGGTAGTTGATTGCTCTTGAACGGCAGATCAGTGTTCTAAAACAGTCCCTGATGGAGAAGGCAAAAGACACAATTTGTTGTTTCTTGTATTCAGTATAAAAGTTCTCTGTCCTGGCTGGAGAGCTCCTGGATTTCGGAAATCCCCTTCTTCTCTTTGTAGGAAGATTTCCTCTGTCCTGGTGAAGCAAAGAAAATTTGGTTGTCCTCATGAGTGAAGAACACAACAGAAAAAGGCCCTCTGTCCTTGAATTTAAGCCTCTTAAAGGTTTTGCATCCTGATCAGATGCTCTGGTTGGTTGCGATCTCTATCGTACACCTTTCCAATTGGTCTCTAAGTTGTTGTCAGGGCCAATTGAGACAGAATTTGAAAGTTTGACACCTGCCAAAAATGTTTATTGAATTTTGTCACGAATCTGCCATAATTCAAAGTCAACTGTTTTTACCTCAGTTGTAAATATCACCAGCTGCATCTGCATGACAATTGATTTTATTATATATACTATCTTCCCTTCTTCACAGTTGTTGGAGAAATTGGTCAAATTCCCAATCTGCTCTCTCACAATATTTTATTTCCAATGCATTTTAATTGAACCAGCTTTTTCTTTTAAAACAGATTTTGGTTGAGGTTTCAGCCTTCAGTTGAGATCTTACAGACTATTTAATTAAAGAGGATGGTGTCAAAAACTTTTCACATAATTAATGGTCATCCCCTTACAATTAAAATCCAAAACACACAGTAATACACCAAAAAAGAGTCTCAAGGAATCAGAATATATTTAATTTATTAAATATAATATTAATAATGATGATAACTCTCCTGTGGTCACCATCTGGTCATTGTGGGAGATCTCAATAATTTTACTGAACCATAGAAGAATACAGGCTGGAGCACAAGCTCCTGGTAGGGACACCCATGCCAGTAAGGTCTGTGGTGAGAAATGAAGCTAAGAGTGACCACACCCACATTCTGTGGAGATATTTATCATGATAGAACCAGATCTAAGTATGATACTGGCTCAGATGTTGCCTGGGTTAACAAGGTCTGCATTCATGGTTTAGGCAGAGGCTCATGTTCTAAAATTGGGCTACAGTCTCCTTTGGTTACTGGTGGCAAAAGCAGCACCGACCCAAGCATGGTTACTGCAATCCCTTCAACAGATGTGTAAAACCAACCTAGCCTTCATGTTTCTGTGGCAATGCAACCACAGATCACAAAGGCTGGAAAACCATGCCAGCAGATGAAATGGACAATGGAAATGAATGAGTTTATCATCTGTACTTACTACATCACAATACTTGAAACAAACCTGACAGCATACAGACAGCAACTAGATAGATTACCATAGATTCACACAACAATATCCTCACCTCGCTGTCGTGAACAAACGATTGTTCGTGACAGCAAGGTGACTACATTTGAATTTATTAAACAATAGGTTGCTAATCAAATCTGTCAACCGACAAATATTTAACATTAATGAAGATCACATAACCTGTCAGGATAATCCAGCAACAAGAACTGATAATAGGACACGCACACACACACACACACAAACACACACACACACACACACACACACACACACACACAACTATCACTAATGATACTAAAGACTCTTCCTCATTCACCACTGGTAACATAGACATAGATTTAGTTAATATGCTCTCACTTTTATTTCAGAAACATTCACTAAATATAGATGTACAGGTCACACAAAGATCAGGAATATCAAAAGTCAACATGTCTAAGCTAGTAGGAAAAACACTAAATTATGTAAACACTCACCTATGTAAACACTACATCCATTTAATTTCTACACTCTCAGACATTCATACATTAGTTTACACTTGGGGGAGTCACAGTAGTGATACATTATGGACTGAAAGTACAATCACAGACAGATACACACAAAACACAATTTTATCATAAGACTGGCTGACAAAGAAGAATAGAAACACAAATGAATGAGATTAGACAGCAATTAGGCTGGCTGACAGAATACACTAAAAGCAACATAACACCCAAATTAAAGAAACAACTCAAAAACATTTTCAAGAAAATCAAAACACACACAAAACATGAATATCACAACACACACATTACAGAATACATTGATACACTAAAATAAAAACTTGCACCCAAAGCACATAGATTCAAATTATACAAAACATGTGCACTACGAAAACAACAAAATAAATTATTTACAAACAACGAAAAACTCTTTTACAGACAAATTAGTACCAAAACAAACACTGTTACATAACACAGTGGCACACTAACAGAAGAAGAACTCACAACTTATTGGTCTTCTCTTTGGTCCAGTGCTGTTACACACAATGCTGATGCAGGCTGGATCGAGGAGGAGAACAAAAATTTGCACAACATACCAACTTTGCCCTGTGCTGAAATAAATGTACAGTACATGACATCTGCTACACTATTAACAGAACACACAACTGGAAGACACCTGATGTAGACAACATTCACAATTTCTGGTACAAAAAGTGTGCAACACTGCACAGGAACTAGCTAAACATCTAACACACGCTATCAACGATCCAGAAGACATGCCAAAATTTCTTACTTAGACATATCTACATGAAACCTAAAAACAACATTACCATAGACCCCACACAATACAGACCAATTACATGTCTTCCAACACTACAAATTATTGACATTCTGCATTGCAAACAAAATATACAAACATGTTGAAGAACATGACATTCTTACAGAACAACAAAAAGGTTGCCGTAGAAATCACAGGGGATGCAAAGAACAGTTACTCATAGATTCAGTCATTTTACGGCAAGTACACAAACAACACAGAAACATACACATGGCATATATAGACTACAGAAAAGCATTTGACAGTGTTCCACACAGTTGGCTACTACATATTCTACACATGTACAAAATATATCCATCACTCATTGCATTCTTCCAAAACATTATGCAGCACTGGAGAACAACACTACATTTCAGGGTTAGTAACACTTTCATACAAACAAACGAAATATTCATTAGGCGAGGAATTTTTCAAGGAGATTCCTTGAGTCCTCTCTGGTTCTGCCTAGCCCTGAATCCATTACCCAACATGTTAAAACTAATTTCAAAATAAGTACTTTCTGCTATACACTTTTAGTATCTATCATTTGTCAAAGCAACATGATGCTTTTTTGGGCTGCAATTTGAAAAAATTGTAGACGTATAAATTTCCACTGTCATTTGTCCATTTGTCTTTCCTTAATCTGAAGAGCAGAATTAGACAGATGAAAGACAATACCAGATATAGAAAGCTTAGGGGCAGGAGGCTCTGATTAACTATATATGAACTTTTGATGCAAACTTTAGGTCATGTTATTTCAATTCAAAAATTTCCTCTGAAAGATATTAGATAGATGACTGGCACAACTCTATTGTTATAGGAAAAATATGATGTACAAGGGCAAGCCACTACTAATTTGAGGTGGAGAACATATATTTTAAATTAAATTAATTAAAAATTGCAGCATTATGACAATGTCACAATAAATAATTGCTTGTTTCTGATGACATTCTGGAAGTTAACAAAATAAATGGCCACCAGAAGTGCATTGACAAATAGTATATATACTGTCAGAATGGCATAGATACCAAAGGAACTTACTTTGAATGTGGTGCTCTAAGAATTTGTGGTGTTATATAAAAAAAACCTGTGTGAAAAGTTTGGTTTATTTTTGACTATACTATGTTTTTGTTATAGGTGAAATTTCATTTCATAAATATAAAATAAATTCAGTCTCAGTACCTTATTAAAGCTGTTTCCTTTCTCTAACAGAACCTTCAAAGCAAAAGAAGCAAGACAGTTACGAGTCAGCGTGAATTCTTTTATGGACTTTCTTTCTCTAGTAATTGATACTATGGATAGATTTGGATGATTATTTTCTGTATATATTTATTTGTTTTGTTAATTATTAACTGTGTTTAACTTTATATATGTGTATATAATCAAACATGTAAGAATTTGGAAGAATCATATTTGTAATTAAGAACATCAATTATAAATACATTGAAAAAGTTTCTTTGTAGTGAATGTGATATGTTAAACATATTGATAAATTGCAATGTTTTCATTCAAAAAGAATTTTTGAATGAAATTATTACACATATACCTTCTTCTTGTCTTATGGAGGATGTCTAAAAACTTACTATGCAGTGAGAAATTTGTAATGACATTAAAGTTATATGTAAAATATTGCATATGAAACCTATAAGTTATAAAACAGAACACATACCAAAAAAACCTCACTTGCATATAGCGACAGAATTAAACAAACATTTTTGGGCTCTTCCTGAACCCCGCTTCAGGTTGTAGATGTTCTATGAAAAGAACGTAAACAGAAGAACATTGTTTTTGTTTTATAAACGCAATGTAGCGTAATAACGATCACTTGGCGTTATTAATTCTTTATTTCAATTTTCGTTGATATGCGTTTATACACACGTTTCAACGAAAATTGAAATAAAGAATGAATAGTGCCAAGTAATTGTTATTATGCTACATTGTGTTTATAAAACAAATATAAAGATACGACACGGTTTCAAAACATGGAAGAAGAAGAACATTGGTTGAATCCAAATATTGATTGCTACATTGATTGGATGGCAACTTATTCATAATGATAAATCATACATTGCTTGCATAGCATGTGATATTTGTCCTGCCCCTTTGTAGTTGATGCAGATCCTCTCATGTCGGCTTTAAAAATATCTAAGATCTTCAAATCCTGAATCCATTTGTTATGCATGGTTGTATGTATCAAACTTGTATGATATAATGGTTTAAATTTGTACAGCAGAGTTTATCAATAAGTAATATTTTGTTAATTTATTACATTTGTAACCATAATTAATATAATTTTGAAGAATATGAGAATATAAGGAAATGATTTAAAAGATGACTATCATTTTTTCAAGCTATGAATGAAAGGTGATACCATTAGTAATCTGTTATATGCTATGAAGTTCCAAAGAATTTCAATCAAAAGTATTATTACTGCATAATTCAGTCAGGGATATTTAAAAGCAATGTATTATTTTATATTTTATTTTATTATATATAATGAGACCCTAATCATATTTTTGTTTAATTTATAAATGGGTTTTTCTTCTTAGAATGAACAGCAGCAATGCTGCGAGATTGCTACCTATATCGTCCATTGAAATGGATGGATAATCATATTTTAAGCGCTAGAAGAGGTGTGGAATTAACAAATCCATAGATCATTCACTTGCTTATGTAAAATGTCATCTGTGCAATCTAATCTGGAATGTATTTATGATGGGGCATAGTTGGATTTGATGAGTTGGATATTATCTAAGAGGGTGGCAAGATGTTAAATACATATGTGATCTGGATGGAGGTTCTCTTAATTGATCCTCATCTGGCATCAAAGTGATTGGAAATGAATGAGAGGGTTGGTGGAGAATATAGATCACTTTCTTGTTAGCCATAAACCAGACCATAGTTGCAATTTGACATGGTTGCCAGAATGAAGGCAAGAGTGACTGCTCAAATCCACTGGATTTGATTATGACAAAGCCAAGGTTGAACAGTAGTGCTAGACATCAGCAGGATGGAATCAAGCTTTCTAAGATGGCCAGTAATGTCCATTCATCAGAAGACATCGTTGGGAATCCTTGAACATTCTAGGTCTCTTGTTTTGTTGATTTTACTAGTACTTTTTTTATAGAATTGTTAATGATACAGAGCATCCTTTATTGAAACAAATTTCTAGGTAACGTGATAACAGATAGACAACAGCTGAACCAAAGACTTCATTATACAGGAACAATGTTACTGTAGACTGTTATTTGCTGCAATAATAATCATGTTTTTATTGGATGCCATTAAAAAAAAATGAAAATCTTATGGGCAGGAGTCTTTTATGATGAAATGAAGTTTCTACATCAATAAAAATTTACCTACTGCACTGTAGTGGGCAGATTTTTATGCAGTTTATCATCATTAGGAGAGAAAAATGATGTATTTTCATTTGCAAAAGACCATTCAATATATTAAGATGTCAGCTGTTTATTTATATCAATTGATCAATCAATGTTTATATCTATAAACTGTATTATGTGCTGATGAAATTAGATGGGATTTATGACAATTATGAAAACATAATTAGTGAAAAACATTCTTTATTAATCATTGTAATAGTATTTTTATGGAAATTAACCTTCAATGTCTCGAGAATGGCAGAATACCGACGTCAACCGTTGAATATTAGTCAGAGCAGAGTAGAAGGATAATATAACACTCAATACTGAGAGAACCTACAAGGAATATGTATTAATTAAATTATTAAATATACAATTTTTAACATATTTTTTAAAATTTGCATAACTTACAGATGCAACAATTACTGTATTCATGTACTTTGGATTTTTAGTTAAGTTGATTAGATAAACACTAGATAAAACATACAGTACAATGAATATTGCATCAATCACAAACATCTGTAAACACAAAAATGTGCAATAAGTAATTTTGCATGTAGAGATTTCCAGTTTTATATATAAAGTGACTCAAAATTCAGTTAACTTTGAGTTACTTTATTGTATAGAATATATTTTAATATACCTACCAAAATTCTCGAGTTAAAATAGGTATTAAGTTGCTCAAAGATGTGAAAGTAGGATAGTATTAAGAATAGTATCGTAACGACTAAAGTGGATACGCAAACAGATTCGAAGAATGTGTATGAAGGTTGAATTTTCCTGTTTCGTATAGGACAAAATGTCTTTTCTTCAGTTGAAACGATGCCAGCAATGGCAAGTACCTGCAAAATATACTGTGATTAAACTTAAAATATTGCATGTCCCATAAGTCTGGAATCACAAGTTACTTTATATCCATAGGAAACAGGATCTTCATTTATATTTTCATATAGCTATCAGTTGCAATTATAACACTTCTGATGAGGGAAATTAATAGAATTTTCTTCATAGGAGGAAATTCTCATGAATTCATATGGCTCAATTTGCTAGGAATTTTAGCTAATAGTAATTCCTGTGAAGAATTCTTTATAACAGTAAACTCCTATGAACAATTCTTATCAATTATATGCATTAATTCTCTGTAGGAGCATCATTATTTGTATAAGCAACTATTACATTGATTTGTAGGAATAAGAGGAACATCCTAGCATATTTCTTCATAAGAATTTCATCCTGTGAGGAATTCTTATTGATGGTAAGGATCAATCTCTGATAGGATTTCCTACAAGTAGTAGTGACTCATATGAAGGATTGACTTATGCAAAACAGTACTCCCAGAAAATTATCAGTTAATTAAACTATTATGTTAATTAATTTGCATTATTTTCATGCTTCTGTTTCAATTCTTTACCAAATTAATTAAATATAAATAATTTAAATTCAAATTTTTGAGTTTCTATTCCAATTATTTGATTTTTTAAATAAACAGGTAGCTCGAAAATAAGTTAACAGAGATATTTTTAAGGTTATTTTGGTAAGGAATTAAAATGTTAAATAACTTTCAGGCCATCTGCTATATAATAATAATAATAATTGGAAAATTGCATACAAAATTCAAGCAGAGAATTTTCTTGTAAACTTTACATAAAAAGAAAATTTACAAATGCTAATACTGACCAGTTGCATAACTCTTGGAATTACATAAGCAGTTTTAAAGAAATTTGCTCTTTCCATTTTAAATTTCGATTTTCTTAACACTAAATGGAATTGTGCTACGTGCTCTGGAACACGAAATCACTCGAATGGTTAAATTTTAAAACATTCCATTACGTGGACTTCATGATTTCCAGTACACTTTAAATCGCATTTTCAAACGTTTTATCTCGGATCCTGAATAGTAACCACCATGAGGACTTTCATCAGGAGTCCACCAGTGGCCAAGTGGTCTTCGTACCCTGAACACTGTGGGTTCGTGCCTCGCTCGGATAAGCTGGTCACGTGGAGTTTTTCCCGGGTTTTCTCCACGTCTGTAACGCCTAAATAGGGGCCAGTTTCCCTTAAAAAACACCTCCCGGAAGGCATCCCTAGGCAGATCGCGTTGACGTAATTTATCCAACAAACAAACAAACTTTCCATCAGGAGGGCACGATTGATGATGCACCTGTTACTGGATGGATGCTTCACATTTGATGCAACTTTTTACTTTTCTAGTTGTTATATATAATAGAGGGAAAGTACAGCCGACCCCCTATAACACTTGCTTTTTCCGTTTTATATGATTTCCATGTTGTATGAGTCACTTAGATTTTACAAATACGTGAGCCGTTCACAGCCCGGCACACGTATTTGTAAAATATAAGTGACTCGTACAACATGAAATTCACATAAAACGGAAAAATCAACAGTGTTACAGGGGGGTCGACTGGTATAGCGATCGGTCAAAAACTGACACCCCTAAGATTTTTACATTTTTGGACTCGGGACACCTTGAAACGCCGAGAAATGGGAAAAAAATTTCGGGTTTTTTTCTTTTATGTGTGGATGTATAAAATATTCTTGTTGGTGAGGACGAGTTTATTGGGTTTCTTGTCTACCAGTTCAAATACGGGTTTATTTACCACGTTCAACTAAAAGCATCTTCACATAAACATATGAAAAGTGTTTAATGATTTTCATAAAACTCACCGCACGTATGGGAAATAAGATGATGTATATATCTTATTTAATTATTTAGGGCCTTCTCTTCACTTCTAAGAGGTACAGCTGCTGTAGCTTAATGTAAAAATGACGACTTAATAAAAGTTAAGATAAGCAATAACAAAGGTTAATAAATTCTCTCTCTATCCAGGATATTATAAAGATGATAGAAACGTCATTTGAAGAAATAACAGAAATATGTCCATTAATTAAAGATCGAAGTGGTGGGAAGATACGTGTCGTGTCATATTTCGAGTAGGTCGAACTTAATGACGATTTTATTCGTTATTAATCGAAATCAGACTTGAAGCATATTCTAATGTAACAATCATAAATGTAGAAAGCTATCCAATGCTTTCCTGCAGTTAATGTAACCGATGTGAAGCTTTCAAAGTGTTGAGTGTATCATTCATTGTATTTTGTAACCAATGTTGTTTCTATTTAATTTGTTTGTTGTATGGCATGTAATATTGTATTGCTGTATGAAAAATTCTCTTCTTTAAAGCTACGGTAATATTTCAGATATTTTTCGTTTTTCATGATTTTCCTGTCATACTGCTGTGTTTTGTGCAAGTCCAGACTGTGTAATAAGACATTTTATTTTCTGTGCTTATTGAAAACAAAATTGCATTAGTAATTTTTATATTTCTGTTATTATAAAACACTTAAAAGTTTTCATCTGAAGTATCAATGTACTTAAAATAACGATATAGGGGAGACCGGGGCAACTTCGGCATACGGGGCAAGTTTGTCAAGCGCTTTTTTTTAAAAACAAATTAAAAGGAGACTTTGGTTATAGGTTAGGCAGTTGAGTTTTATTGGTGGCTTGTTGAGTGTAGTGTTTTTATTGTTCTCCAACAAGCGTAGTTGAATTATCAAGCAAATTTTCATTTTCGTTCAATTCCATATAATATTTTTTTTCCATTTATATTGAATTGGCAGGTTTTGTTATAATTCCATGATAACGAAAGTTACTTTTCCTGTTAGAAGGATGTAACTTCAACTTATTCACGTGGCCAGATCGTGGCTTGGCATTCTGTTCTCAGGGTTGTACTTAATGTTTCGAAATCATGACTAGCGGGGTAAGATCGGCAACATAAAGCCACATTAGAAGCAAAGGATAAAAATCAAACAGATGATAAATGAAAACATGTTTGCATTTGTTATTCATGTATATATGTCTTTGAACTTGCATTTCGTTGTAATAATATTAAATGGGTGTTGGATTTGTATTTCTTTGTTTTAATAGTGAATTCCAACTTATACATTGTTAATAACATAATTTTATATACGTGCCTATCTTGCCCCATTACTGTTGCCCCTATACCAGGGGCAACTTTAATAAAAATAATTAAAATAATTACAACTTTACAAAAAGAGAGAAGTTGCCGATCTTGCCCCTATACCCGGGGCAACTTCGTCAATTTCTCTCTTCTTGTAAAGTTGTAATTATTTTAATTATTTTTATTTCCAAACTGATTTTAACCAGTTCTATAGTAAGGTAACATTCCAATAGACAATATGCAAAGCTTTTTTTTCAGTTTACAGCAGTATTTATTACACAAAATTTAAGTAAAGCTTAACATGCCGATCTTGCCCCGGTCTCCCCTATATGACTAGAAAGCTTTTGAGTTTAACATGGAAACCGACTCGTTAGAATAAGTTGAACACAACGCACTTTGAATCTGTGAATGATGCAGCAGAGTGAAGACAATCAACAGTTTTCATCAGATATTCTATTTTGTTTTAAAATGTTTTATATTTTTAATTACTGTAAAATAGCAAGAAACTTAATTCTCAAAGTAAACATGGGTGTTAAACAACTCGTAAATGCTAACAACGAATAATATCGCTATTAAGACCCCGTCGACCTTTCAATATCAAAACGTAATGGCGTCAATCACCTAATACACGAATCTCCCTGCAAAATTTAAGAAATTTTCGACAAAAACACACGAGTTATTAGGCATCAGAGTGAACAAAATCGTATCTTCCCGCATACATTAACGTCCATACAAACAGAAAGAGCCTCAAATCCTTTCATTTTTCGACGTTTCGAGTCCCGAGTCCATAAACGTAAAAATCTCGGAAGGACTCAATTTTATCAATCACCATTCTTTTCCTCTGTTGTTCACAATTTAAAACTGGTATAGCGATCGGTCAAAAACTGACACCCCAAAGATTTTTACATTTTTGGACTCGGGACACCTTGAAACGCCGAGAAATGGAAAAAAAATTTCGGGTTTTTTTCCTTTATGTGTGGATGTATAAAATATTCTTGTTGGTGAGGACGAGTTTATTGGGTTTCTTGTCTACCAGTTCAAATACGGGTTTATTTACCACGTTCAACTAAAAGCATCTTCACATAAACATATGAAAAGTGTTTAATGATTTTCATAAAACTCACCGCACNGACGTTTCGAGTCCCGAGTCCATAAACGTAAAAATCTCGGAAGGACTCAATTTTATCAATCACCATTCTTTTCCTCTGTTGTTCACAATTTAAAAAATTTATAACTGTTATAATATAAAATATATTGGAAATAAAAACATATATATTTTTTGTATTGTTTTTATATGTCCACCATCTTTAGTGCAATACGATTTTGTAGTTCACTGAAAACTGTTTGCCAATTGATTTATATTAATGCTTGAAATCACATTAGTTATTTGAGCTTTCATCTATTCTACCTATCGAGGTTTACTTGCATACATCATTCATTGTTTTCACATGTCTCCATAAAAACTGTTTGGAGTCAGGTGTGGCAAAGGTAGAAGCCAGGAAAATGGACCATTTCTTTAAATCAATTAATAAATAGTTATACGTAAAACTATATACAATAAGCTTTTCTTAGATTTTAATAAAGTTATGAATTTTTTAAATTGCACACGGACTTTATGGACATTCAGTATATAGGAAAACGGGCAAAGTAAAATTAATGAGCCAATTATATGCGAATAAAATTCATTTTTTTCCAGGTGTAATAATAAAGTGTAAAAATGGATTTTTTTCAAGTCCAGTCCGTTTTGAAAATTGTCACCGCTGCCGCTGGTATAGATCAATTTATACCTGTTTACATGTATACAAAATATATATCAAAATGCATTTTCCACCTGCTGGTCCCTCTGTATATGTATATATAAAAATTAAACTTTAGACCATTATTTAAAGTATGCTTTAATATAACAATTATAATAAACAATTTTACAATCTCACATTGCACTTTCAGAGTTGCAACATTATTTAATTTGCTTGCACATAAAAATATTGTACAAATGAAAACGTAGTTTTATTACTACGTTTTCATTCGTACCATACAAAGACTATTCTTATAGATTGTGTATGTAAAGAACCTACTTGCACACAATCGAAATTTTTATTTTCCGGTGGATTTAACACTTCGAATTCTGGAAAAAAGACATAATCAACAGATGTAACGCCAGGTGATACTGCTTTAAACGCGTCTAGCGTTCTGCTAAAAAGGTATTGATTAAAAAAATTTTCCATGGATATATTACAAAAAATAAAAGCAAAACATTTCTCTTGAACCATTTTGGGTTTCAAGCATTTCACTCTCTCCAACTTTTCTTTTACACTACGATAATTCCATTCGATATTTTTTATACATATAGAAAAAGCCTGAACTCTTTCTCCGTAAAATGCAATGCCTCTTCTTATCTTCTTTTGGATGGTGTAAGTAGTGTACGCACCAGTTCTATCCTTATTCAAACGGATTCCATAATCATTAAATCCGATGACGCATTTTAATTCTTTTTCCGGTATCTTCAGTAGTTTAGATACGTACGGCATTTCTTCTGTATTAATTATATTTCTTTCTTCGATCGTATATACAAAATGTCGGATATTAAAACCTGGAACCGATGGTATCGTGGCGATATTTATTTCGATTCTATCTTCTTTTAATAAGCGCACGTTATATGGTAGTTGAACGCTTTTTTCTATAATTGAGTAAATGGTTAAACACCAATACTGTTCATCATAAAAGCGATAGTTGTAAAAAAATGCAAATACTTACTGTCCTTATTTTCTTTGAATACGATAACTCCATCCAACAATTCGTCTTCTGTCGGTGTTTTTAAGTGTCTGGGACAAAGCGATGCCCAATGGCAAACGTAACACGGTTCCAAACAAAACCACAAGTAGTGAAAATTGTCACTATATCCTACTAGAGAACCAAGTTTCTCATAATTGTCTGTTAAGCTGTTTAGCGTGGAAATTGGTATTTTCTGTTAAAAAAACACAAATTAATTAGACAAAAGTTTTCTTCACAAAATTATGTTAATTGTTTAAATAGAATAAAAACAATTTTAATATGTATTTCTTTGTTAATATTAAATGCAAGCTGTTATAGATTATTATTGCAGTGACAGGAAACTGTGCACTTCTGGGAACAAAGTGATTTCTATTGATGTAAAAACTTACTGCTAATATCATTTCACTTTGCTCGTTTGCATTTATAATTAAATAAATATTCAGGACACATAAGAAACAAGTAAATGGAAAATAATCTGCACAAGAAGAAACATTGATTGGAAAGAGTATTCTGCNTGGAACCGATGGTATCGTGGCGATATTTATTTCGATTCTATCTTCTTTTAATAAGCGCACGTTATATGGTAGTTGAACGCTTTTTTCTATAATTGAGTAAATGGTTAAACACCAATACTGTTCATCATAAAAGCGATAGTTGTAAAAAAATGCAAATACTTACTGTCCTTATTTTCTTTGAATACGATAACTCCATCCAACAATTCGTCTTCTGTCGGTGTTTTTAAGTGTCTGGGACAAAGCGATGCCCAATGGCAAACGTAACACGGTTCCAAACAAAACCACAAGTAGTGAAAATTGTCACTATATCCTACTAGAGAACCAAGTTTCTCATAATTGTCTGTTAAGCTGTTTAGCGTGGAAATTGGTATTTTCTGTTAAAAAAACACAAATTAATTAGACAAAAGTTTTCTTCACAAAATTATGTTAATTGTTTAAATAGAATAAAAACAATTTTAATATGTATTTCTTTGTTAATATTAAATGCAAGCTGTTATAGATTATTATTGCAGTGACGGGAAACTGTGCACTTCTAGGAACAAAGTGATTTCTATTGATGTAAAAACTTACTGCTAATATCATTTCACTTTGCTCGTTTGCATTTATAATTAAATAAATATTCAGGACACATAAGAAACAAGTAAATGGAAAATAATCTGCACAAGAAGAAACATTGATTGGAAAGAGTATTCTGTGACAATTGGAGAAACAGTCATTCAGTTGCACGCAACATTCTACATAAGGTGGTATTTATCATTTATTTCTTTAGTACAATGTACATATACCCTTTGTACGAAGAACAAACTAAAAAAGGAAAACAATAAATATAATCTGTCCGTACATGCAAAAACCTAAACATACATAACAGAGAGGCCGACTGTACAATTAGACAACCTAGGCATCGCCTAGGGGCACCAGCCTTACTCATTAACAAAGAAAAAATAGATTGTTGATTAGTTTTAATCAATAAAAATATATTATCAAGAATTATGAATAAACAAGCTCCAGATATTAATTAATTGAAATTTAAAGGTTTTAACAAATACAAGTAGTTCATTCCGGGACTCCCGTCTTAGATCAAATTGGTTGTACATTGAAAATAATGAGAAATTTATTCATTTTTAACCTGATAAAATTTAAATTTGAATATTTTTCATCGTATTTGTAGCAAATTCGAGTGCTACAGCTAGGGTAGAATGTCACTAGATATTGAGAATGGCTGTTTTCTATATTTTCCATGTAATAATGATTAAATTATTTGACATGTACTGTACGATATTAAATGGGTATTCAAACGTATATATAGTTTATCGACACTTTCCTTCAGATCCTATGTCAACAATCGACTACTTCTCTTTGTCGGAAACCGAACATATAAAAATTCTTGATCGTGGAATGCTGTCCCTACACCGTATCGTCCATCTTTGCACAGCAACCACAGATTTAGATACCTCATAGCGCTTTTCAATAGACTTTGTGCACTGCCCGTTTAGCCTTTCCCATTGTCTGCCTATAAAAACGATGCAGAAATTAATATTTTACACTAGTGTTTAGTAATTTTACACTAGTGTTCCCTTCAAATATTTTTTTTTAGGAAGGTGTTACGAGACAGTGAAATATCAATACTCATCCAGATAATTCGTTATTAGCTGTAACTTCTAGTTAAGTGAATTTATTGACGGACAAAACACACCTTTTCATAGGCCTTAATACTTTCCAATTTCGTTATTTAACACACACGAAAGTACTTGAAACATCTCGTTAAAAACAATTTTCCAATTAAATTACGAAAATTTTACTCTAGATTATGTCTTAGTATTAATATTAACAAATTTACAGTCATAGTGTTTTGTAAAGAGGGCTTCATATTAAAATAGGCTGGTATATTAAGCATAACTTGATCGAACTAGTAGATAAACGTAAATATTTGGGAGTAATTTTTCAATCCAATGGAAGATTTTCTAGCATTTAAAACATATTAGCGGTATTGCATATACGTTCTAATATATTACAAAGACTCACTGCATGAAGACTCTGCTGTATTTACGTACAAATGAACAGTTTAAATTGTACTGTAAACCGCCTATGCATATATGAATACATCGTTGAATAATGCACACATATTCAAAACTCATGTAAATATATCGAATGCTCGATACTCTCATAAATTTTGAATATAATGTCTTGTACGATTTTCTTGCAATTGCATTCAAATATTTTGTAAACTATTTGTATAATTAAAATTAAGCAATCTGTGAGTATGTACTATAAAAAGTTGAATAAGAATTAGATGTATGAAAATCAAACACATAATTACCTTACGAAACATTGTGATTTTCTTATAAAAGATTTCTTCCGTAACCTCTTTCCAGTAACTACATACTTGGCCACACTGTAGTAGGTCCTCATCCTTTAAATAACTAAACACGTGTAGAAGAATTTCTGGTATTTTCAACACTTCTTCGGCTGTTGATGGTGTCTCTGTCGATGCGTCTTCACTCTTTCTTTTTTCCATTTTAGAAATTTCCTACAAATAATAATTAATTTTTGAAGTAATAATGTGTTGTTCTCAATATTTAATTAACTCTTAAAAACAATATAATTATTTTTATAATATGCGAATTTCGGTTATGTAATTTAATGCTTTCACTTTATGAAAGTACCATAATTAATTGTATATTATTCAAAGATAAGTGGAGACAGTGAGTGTTAACACTATTTATTTTTTTAACCATTCACTAACAACAAATTTTAACACAATACAGACACTAACAAACTTAGATATTCATAAAAAACCCCCAATACCCATTGTCTGTGACCGACCGAACTTCGCATCTGTTTGCTCTAACACAAGTGTTGGTTTATTTTGTAATTATTTTTTATTTAATTTCACAAAAATCCCGGTCCCTGAATGTTCAAAATTTCAGAAAATCTGCTCTAAATCAATTCTTACGAACGTAACGTTTCATTTCCAAACACAAAAGTCTTTGTATTATATAAATTATTGCAAGACTTTCACCGATGAAGAACAAAGGGAGTTTGCATTGAGTTGTGTGCAACATCCTCCAAGTCTAAATTCAGTTTGCAAAAAAGAAACATCGAAGAAAAAATATGCCCAGCAGATTCTAATCTTGTAATTAAATGTTACACCCAACTTCTAGCCTATATCAAAATCTTATATTTCTTCGTTATTGATTGTTTACTGTTGATTAATATCCTTTACCTCACTCATACTCGTATTAGAATTTAATTTTGATTCCTTTAAAATAAGGGAACCCCTAATATACAGAATAAAATTTATTCTTATATAACTTTACTTCAGACTTTAAAAGAAAACCGTTAAGACAAATATAAGATATGTATATTTGTACTGTTAAATTTAGACGACAAATCTATAATTATTTATTGTTTTTTCTCAGTTAATTGTCAATAAATTCAATAAATTCTGTTGCAGAATATTACCGAAAACGTAACAAATTCTGTGTTTATCAAACCGGTACGCGGACACTTTAAAGTTCGAAAATATGTCAGACACCTCATGTAGTTGAGGTCAGCGAAGTTTCGAGGTAGTGTCACGTGACACGGTTTGTACGCCTCCGCTGTCCATTATCATACTCCACGACGAAAACCAGCTTAAGCAATGGCGGCTGAAACCTTGACGAAGCGGTAATTCTGTTTGTAGCGCTTTTCATATCGGTCGGCACATAAAATTCTATGTGTTTTATAAAGAAATAAATAAATAAATAACAAATTAACAGAAAACGCCACATCTATCTCGAAGGTAGTGTCTTCGTGAATGTCTTCAGTTTCTTGTGATGTGTCACTTGTCATTCCAAAAATGATTTCTTCACGTTGTTTTTGCGCTTCATCAGAATGAATATCTGCACCACAACACGGATCAAATTCTGTTTTCTTCCTCTCATGTATAACGTCTTTAATGTTGTCTCTTACATCCTGTAAATAAACATTCGATAAAATTTAATATATACTATCTACACATTTGAATTTGTTTTAAAAAACTAAATTAAATGTTATAATAGAAAATCCTGCAATGATTTTACATTCTTGAATGGATATAAATAAAACATTAATCACTACAGCTGCTAAGTGATGCTCTCATCGTAATTTGTCGTTACAGTAGAGCCTCGATTATCCGACTCAATTGGGGACTGGGGTTGGTCGGATAATTGANTCAAAATAATTTAAAAAGACAAATTACAATAAAACGGTTTATTATCCAACTATCAGAAATTTCACAACATGCCAAGGAAGAGAGGAAGGAGCAATTAAATAATTAAAATTATAAAGGATTTAAAAATATATATAAAAATAGGAAATATCACGCTTCTGACAATCGCAGCGAGTGTGTGGGCTAAATTTGGAGAATCCGTTCTTCTCGCATGGACAACTGTATGTGGCCAGCTCACGCGTCGAAAAACCTTCCGATTTATTCGTGTACGCACCAGACGGAAAAACAAAAAATATCCTGTATTCACAAGCACTCCAATAAATAAATAGAATTGAAACGACACTTTGAAATGTTTTCCCGATGAAAATGAATAATAATAATAATAAGTTTCAATAAAAATTATAAAATGTAAATTGAATTTTATCATAAGGAATTTGCTTGAATTTCCTTTCTTCTGAGATCGCAGCAATGCGCGACAGGTAAGCTAGTTCCCTTATAAAGTTTACGTAAACGTTGCTATCTATAAAATGTTAAAAACACACGAACTTACCTGGAGTAACAAGCAAACGTCTGACCCAAACCGATGACAAATCCAAACTAAACCCTATTCGGCCCATCTGCCTTACTGACTGGATCTCGGCAAATCGACTCGCCCAGTTTTAAGCCCTTCTCATTTAAACAGCGTGAAATCTCCAATCAGTTCCTTTATGGTCAAATTATATTCGGTCCATTACTTCTCAGACCCTCCAAATAAACTATATTTACTTTGGGTAAGAGCATGGAAAAATCGTGCCTTCCAGAATTTTATTCAATTGTATTTTATTAATTGTATTGTGCAATTGTGTTTTAATTATATTAAACGAATGTACGCTAGTTTAATATACACCTATACAATATACACAACTCATAAATCAATATGTATATATAATAGAAACATTAATAGAAATATTAGAAACGCGCTAAACGTAAACACTAATACATTGTTTAATTTACCGTCTCTAATGTCTTCTAAGAATTGAAGTACAGAGATAAACCTAGTACAATTACACGTCGGATGGTAGGTATTGTTATAACTAATGTTAATGTTTTCCAGATATAGGGCGCTTCAGACCTAATTATTCGTGCATCTATAAACAATGCATGTACTGTACCTCTGCATTAGATTAATTAATTTTCTTCCTCTGAATTGTAATTATGGTATAGCAAATTTGAAGTTTTATATGCAATCGCGTTTCTTTATTCAGTGGGCCTATTTAAAATCTCAACATCAAGCGAAGCAACTGGTGACATTTTTTAGAAAACACAAGGCTGACTGCCGGGAATTTCGAGATAGAAAAACAAGAAAAATGGCGAATAATGTGTACTTTTTAAAAAAAAAAAAACTCTTTTCTCTCTGTTAGAACTAAGAAAGCCTCTTTTAGCAAGCCCATTATGGGTTCGACCGGGAACACAATAAGGCGACCGAGTAGTGGGGGTTGTGGAACTGATATATCCGGTCGAAAATAATATATCTTAAACATAATTACCCACCTGTCTGTATTTTGTTTACATTTTTGGAAAGAGAAATGCTCAATTATTTATATATAAACTTTTTGTTATATTGTAGTTTTTAACTAAATTGCGATTTTCTATTATAACTGGAATTAAACAATGTATTACAGTGTCCACGTTTAGCGCGTTTCTAATATTTCTATTAATGTTTCTATTATATATACATATTGATTTATGAGTTGTGTATATTGTATAGGAACGTCGAGCTGCCTAAGTGGTTCCAAGAATCACTGGTGGGGTCTGTGGCAACTTAAATGTAACGATATAACGTTTTCATTAGCAGCTGTCCGGACTCGAGATAATTCGGGAAAATTTAAATAATCGTACGTAACTTTTCGTTGCTCGAAATGATTGAAATAAAGCTTATTTACATTCTATTGGATGTTGGTTATGACCTCAGCAAGTTTTGTAATTTTCATCCAATTGGAGTTTATGTTTTGGACCAATTTTTGTTCCCTATCTATAGAGATAGTATATCGAATCGAAAAAATCGTTATGTGTTTGAGAATTTACAGTAACTGATACACGTCTGTCTAGAAAGCTGTCTTCCCCTGAGATTTGTATGAGAATATCCCGCGAACGGCTACAAACTGCTGTTCTCAAGGACATTTAGCTCTGTACACCTAAATGCGGCGCGTGTCACCTGATCCGTTGCGATTTTTTGTTATGTGATAATTCGCTTCTAAATAATACGTAATATAGGAAATAAAGTTTTATGCTAAAATATTATAGAAATGTATTTCATAAATTAACGTATATTAAAAATTTGTTTAATTTTTTTTGGAAGTTTTTCCTGTAAAGCACTAAAAACAAAATGTTATGTTAATAAGGTTAAGCTTAGCATATAATATAAGTAACAAGAAGAAACTAATATAAAAATGGTTAGAAAATAACGAAATACATTCGAGTATTTACATTAACTAGTTCAGACATGTAGAAAACCTACTCCTCCTCAGGCATTGTTGGGAACAACCAGTGAAATTGCACGATTTTCACGGTCATCCATCTGTGTATCTGTACGGAAGCCTGTGCCAAGTGTGTCCCTGCCAGTTTTGTGTTATATGAAAAGTAATATGTTTCTAAATACAGTAGAGCGTCGTTTATCCGAAGGTCGGTTATCCGAAACGTCGGTTATGAGAAGGAATTCCAGTCGACAAATTTAAATTTTCGTCATTGCTGTGGCGCTGTAATCTTTGGCTATGTCTTGGGCTACTCAAATATTTTACGTTTTTGATACTAAATTAACATCTGAAATATAATTTTTTATTGTTTTTATATTTTTCAATATATTTATTTTGTTTGTAGAAAATAAAAAAATAATTTTTAACGATACAATAGTCTTCGTTAGGCTTAACAACGACGAAAATTCAACGCGAAGCGACACGCAACGGAGAAAAATTTCAATACGGGATAAATTAATATATTTTTCGCACATAATCGGTTATCCGAAAAATAAGTTATCCGAACAACCCCAGTCCCCGATTCATTCGGATAAACGACACTCTACTGTAATAGATAATAAAATAAAGTTTTATAGTAAAACTTTTTAGAAGTTTATTTTATAAATTATTCTGATTTTTTTTGTGGGAGTTTCTTTGTAAACCTTTTCATATCAGCATATAAATCTAGGAAGTAATATATTATAGAATAAGTATTTATTGTGATATAAGATATTCTTTGTATTTGTGTAAAAATATACATATAAACGCGTTGTTTACAATATACTAATTCTCTCTTTATGACCAACTCCAGCTGGTAGTGTGAATCAAGCAATATAGGGCAAACAAAAGATAATAAGCTAATGAAAAATATTTTTATACAGGATTTTTATAAAAACTCTTTTTTCTTCTATCAAAACACGATGTTTTGCGGGAAAACCACTTTCACGGATGCAATTATCGTTTCAATTGTGGTATCTCGCTTCAAATTCGAGCTACATTAAGTGTTTTATGTTTTCTAGCAAAGTCATATTACACTTTCGAGTCTGACTCGAGCAAGGTTTATAGCGTTAAAAAAAACCGGGCGTTTGGGCACCGAAAATTTTTTTTTTGATTTTTGGAATGTTTTTTAAGTCTCCAAATTTTTTCAAAATTTTTTGCCCGCGCGAAAAAATTTTATCGCGATTTTAATTAACCTTTGATAAGGCTCGATTAAGACTTAATTGCTTTTTAATGTTTTTTTATCAAAATTAATTAATCGTTCTAAAGTTGTAGTGCACCGATTTTCCTTCGGTAAAGTTATTTAAAGCTGCTTTCTGATGTCAAAAACGACTTCCGATAGTTTTTTAATTTTTTTAATTAATAGATTTTATTATATAGAAGTTTAATTAATTAGGGGGGGGTCGGAAATCGCAATAAAAATTATAATTTTTTTAAAATATTTAAAAATATACCGCCAGATTGAAGTCACCCTACTTTAAACCCTTGTCCTCCCGCGATGTCTATGAGAATGTCCCGGGAAATCGGACTCCAGCTGTGTTCAAGGTCACCCAGCTGTGTAAACAATGACTCATCGGTGTTACATTTCACAGACAGGCGAAACAAAGGAAAATAAAAT